>NC_136057.1:1159834186-1160110636 GCF_964261635.1 Lissotriton helveticus
TCTCTCTCTTTGGCTCTCTCACTCTTTCTCTCTGTCTTCCTCACACTCTTTCTTTCTTTTTCTCTCTCTCTCTCTTCCTCTCGCTCTCACTGTTTCTTTCTTTCTCTCTGTCTTCCTCTCACTCTTTCTTTCTTGTTCTCTCTGTCTTCCTCTCTCTCTTTCATTCTCTCTCTCTCTTCCTCTCTCCTTTGATGGACGCTTGAAATACAATCTTATCTTGCTTTTTATCTAACAGGCTGTTGTTCAATCAGTCAATCAATCAATCATCACATTTGTATAGCGCGCTACTCACCCGGAAGGGTCTCAAGGCGCTTGGGGGAAGGGGTCCGCTACTGCTCGAACAGCCAGGTCTTGAGTTGTCTCCTGAAGGCGAGATGGTCCTGGGTCAGCCGAAGGTGGATGGGGAGGGAGTTCCAATCTTGGCCGCCAGGTAGGAGAAGGATCTTCCTCCGGCGGTGGCTCTTCAGATGCGTGGTACGGCGGCGAGGGCGAGGCTAGTGGAGCGTAGCTGGTGGGTGGGCGTGTAGAAGGTCAGACGGTCGTTGAGGTACTTGGGGCCCAGGTCGTGGAGAGACTTGTGTGCGTGGGTAAGGAGCCTGAACGTGATTCTCTTGCTGACGGGGAGCCAGTGCAAGTCCCTCAGGTGGCCGGAGATGTGGCTGCATCGGGGGATGTCCAGGATGAGTCGGGCGGAGGCGTTCTGGATGCGTTGGAGTCTTTTCTGTAGCTTGGCTGTGGTTCCGGCGTAGAGGGTGTTTCCGTAGTCCAGTCGGCTGGTGACGAGTGCATGGGTGACCGTCTTCCTGGTTTCGGTCGGGATCCATCGGAAGATCTTGCGGAGCATGCGTAGGGTGTTGAAGCATGATGAGGAGACGGCGTTGACTTGTCTGGTCATCGAGAGGGAGGAGTCCAGGATGAAGACCAGGTTGCGTGCGTGGTCTGTTGGCTTGGGAGTGATGCCCAGGGCGGGGGGCCACCAGGAGTCGTCCCAGGCGGAGGGCGATGGTTCCAGGATGAGGACTTCCGCCTTGTCTGAGTTCAGTTTCAGGCGGCTGTTCTTCATCCACTCAGCGACGTCTTTCATCCCTTCGTGTAGGCTAGTTCTGGCGGTGGCGGGGTCTCAGGTGAGGGAGAGGTTCAGCTGGGTGTCGTCGGCGTAGGAGATGATGTTGAGGTTGTGTTGGCGTGCGATGCCTGCAAGAGGTTCCATGTAGACGTTGAAGAGGGTGGGGCTGAGTGATGATCCTTGCGGTACGCCGCAGATGACTTCGGTGGCCTCGGATCGAAACTGGGGAGGCGGACTCTCTGTGTTCTTCCGGCGAGGAACGAGATGATCCACTCCTATGCCTTCTCTTGGATACCGATGTTGCTGAGACGTTGAACTAGGGTGCGGTGGCAGACAGTGTCGAACGCTGCAGAGAGGTCCAGGAGGATGAGGGCCGCTGTTTCCCCGTTGTCGAGCAGGGTTCTGATGTCGTCTGTGGCTGCGATAAGGGCGGTCTCGGTACTGTGGTTAGCTCGGAAACCGGACTGTGAGGGGTCAAGGGATCCGTTCGTCTCGAGGAAGGCAGAGAGTTGTCTGTTGACGGTCTTCTCGATGACTTTGGCAGGAAAAGGGAGGAGCGAGATGGGGCGGAAGTTCTTGAGGTCGGTGGGGTCCGCTGTTGGTTTCTTCAGTAGGGCGCTGAGCTCGGCATGCTTCCAGCTCTCCGGGAAGGTGGCGGTGTTGAAAGAGGTGTTGATGATGTTCCGGAGTTGGGGAGCGATGGCGGAGTTGGCCTTGTTGAAGACGTGGTGGGGGCAGGGGTCGGTCGGAGATCCGGAGTGGATGGTGTTCATCGTGCGGGCTGTGTCTTCGGTGGTCACCGTGGTCCAGGTGCGGAGGGTGGCGGTGGGGGGCGTTGGTTCTACGGTTGGGTGCGTGGATGGTGCGCCGAAGCTGTTGTGGATGTCGGCGACCTTGCGGTGGAAGAACGAGGCGAGAGAGTCGCAGGGACCTTGTGAAGGAGTGAAGTCGTTGTTGCCGGTGCTGGGGTTGGAGAACTCTTTGACGATGCTGAAGAGTTCCTTGCTGTCGTGGGTGTTGTTGTCCAGTCGTTCCTTCAGTGATGTCTTCTTGGTGGTGCGGATAAGCTGGTGGTGCTTGCGGGTGGCTTGTTTGAGGGCGGTCATGTTGTCTGTGGTCTGGTCGATGAGCCAGGCCTTCTCGAGGGAGCGGCAGTTCTTCTTGGAGTCCTTGAGTTCGTCGGTGAACCAGGAGGCTTTCTTGCTTCTGGGTCTGCTGGGAGGGTTCTTCAATGGTGCGAGGTCATCGGCACAGGCGGTCAGCCACTGCGTGAAGTTGCGGGCTGCTTCGTTGGGGTCCGTAGTGCTGGCGGGAGGGTTCTGGCTGAGGGAGGCGGTGAGCTGCTCGGCGGTGATCTTGCTCCAGCTCCGGCGAGGAACCTGTTGCGGGTGGTGGTGGACCGTGGTTCTTCTGAAGCTGAAGTGGACGCAGCTGTGGTCGGTCCAGTGAAGTCCGGTGGAGTGGCTGAAGGTGATGTGCTTGCTGGATGAGAAGACGGGATCAAGCGTGTGGCCGGCGTAGTGGGTGGGGGTGTTGACCAGTTGCTTGAGTCCGAGGTTGGCGAGGTTGTCCAGCAGGGTGGCGGTGTTGCGGTCCTTGTTATTCTCCAGGTGGAAGTTGAGGTCCCCTAGGAGGATGTAGTCAGCGTTCATCCAGGTTTCTGTGAGGAAGGCGACGTCTGGTGAGGTTGTGTTGAGCAGGTTCCAAAGTTCGATGGCGTGTCTGTGGACGGAGCGGGTGTTGAGCAGGATGCACTTGAGGTGGCTGTTGTTAATGCTCGGCTTGGTGGGTGTGGTGCAGGTCCGGTGTCAGGTGAACTTGCAGGCTTGGCAGGTGAAGGGTCCGTGGGTGCGTCTCGGGGTAGCTCGGTGGCAGGCTCTGTTACGGTCGGGTTTGAGTGCGATGACGGTGGCGGCATCGTAGGTCCGTCGTGTGGGCTGGCATCGCCGTGGAGCAGGGGTCCTGGCGCTGGGCGCGGTCCAGGCGCAGACGGGCGCAGACAGGCTTGCCTTTGGCGCACCTTCGGCGCACAATCGGCGCACCCGCTGCGCGTACGTGCAGACTCTGCCATAAATGGAGAGTGGGGGGTGGAGCGAGGGAGGAGCAGCTGGGAGGCGGGAGCGGGGTGGCCAATGGGCGGGTAACAGAAGCGAAAAGGGGCGGGCCGCAGGGGAGCAGCGGCGGGGAGCGGGGAGGGGGAGAATCGGCGGGAAGGACACTAGGACGGCGAATACAGGGGCACAGAGGGCACAGCAAAAACACAATCAGGGGCACAGAAGTTTAAACACAGCAAACAATGGAAATAACACAGCGAAATACACGATCAGGGGCACAGGCAAAGGAGACAGGAAAAAAAACGGCAGAACAGCAGTCCAGGCACACGGCTGTGCGAGGCAGCGGCGGAGGGGTCAGGGGTCCCGGCACTCAAGGAGGGAGCTGTGCGGTGTGTGGAGCGACCAGCCCTGCAGGCAGGGCAAGGGTTCACAAATTGACGTCTCCCCAACACGGAACTCTGGCCACTCAGTGCCACTAGAACTAAACGCATGTGGAACCTGCGATGATGCGTGGCCATCCTGACGATCAACACCGCCTCTGACTTCTGAGCTCTGCTTTACAGTGAGTACGCAACGCCTGAGAAAGTTGCTTCGTCACCTGGTGGACCCTCTTTCACACACCAGTGGCAGAAGGTGAGCAGAGAGGCTTCTTTCCGCAGCAGCGGGCAGTCACCTCTGGGCAGTGGGAGTGGATAGTGTGCAGCAGCCCGGGCGCACAAGGGCCTCCAAGCAGTGGGAGTGGATGGGGTGCTGCAGCCTGAGTACGCAGCGGCGAAACAGAAAATTACGCATATGCAGTTGTATGTACTCTGCAATTACTAATTCTATACTATCTTTCAGATGACTAAACTTGAGGGTGCACTATGTCCCTGTAGGTGGTTGGAGACACACTGGTAGCAGAAAGGAGAGCTGCGAAGATTTTCTCCAGTGTCAACACTCCCTCACCATCTCTTCCTTTCTCTCTCACACACTTTCTCTCTTTCTCTGTCTCTTCCTTTGGGTTCGTCAGGCGACCCAGCTCGGCGCCACACCCACCGCGCTCCGTCCCTACTTAAACGTACCCAATGAGGAAGCGCAGCGGGCGCGACGAAGGCGTGCCGAAGTGGTGCCTAAGTCAAGCCCGTCTGCGCCCGTCCGTGGCCGGATGGGGCTAGGGGCGCGTCCTAATGCCCTTTTTTATTCATCTGAGGTATTACGCTCTCTTCAGGGCGATTGGTCTTTGCCTGTGCCTGTTATTCGGCACATTTCTGCTCTTGGTCTTAATTCTACCCCTTTATCACACCATCCCTTCCCATACAACTCCTCCACTGTCCTCTGCTCCCGACCCAGATTCATCATCCCTTCCCCCCGCCCTGTCTGTTATTTTACTTAACACCAGGTCGGCTGTAAAGCATCACTAGGAGTTATTTGTGCTACTTGATACCCACCAGCCTGACATGTTACTTTTAACAGAAACATGGTTCTGTGAGTCCTCCCTGCCTTCCCTTTTGACCGCTCTTCCTTCATCTTATGTGGCCCTCCGTGCTGATCGGTCTGCAGGTAAGGCAGGGGGTGGCGTGGCCCTTATAGCTCGAACTGAGCACAATTTTCAACTCCTTTCCTCCTCTCCCATTACCCCCACCGAGCACCTGTGGCTCGCTCCCTTGCTTTTTCTCCCCCACTTACCTGCTTATTAATGTATCGCCCTCCCCAGCCATCCCACTTGTTTCTACCAGCATTTCAGGACTTATTGGCCACTTTAGCGATTAATCACACCTCAGTTCTTGTATTAGGCGATTTTAATTATTGGCCCCTAGACCCCCACGAATGTTCTGCTTCTAAGCAATTTTCCGATTCTCTTGTATCCCTGAACTTTGTCTCTCACTCGCAGACTCCTACACACAATCACGGCCATGTACTAGACCAGGTCTGGTCTCTTAATATCCCGGTCTCTTCCATGTCCGTGTCCCCATGCCCCTGGTCAGATCATGCTTTGATCTCCTTCTCCCTTCGCCTTAAGCCGGCAGCAAAGATTCCGCTTGCCAAAAACACCTGGGCGCGGAACTGGAACAGGGTAGACCTCCCTGCACTGTCTTCTTCCCTCTTGAACTCTGCACCTAACCTAGAGGGATTACCTTCCATTTCTCAAGCCGCTGCCATCGATACTTGGCTTGCTGGAGGCTGCGATACGGTAGCCCCATTACGCCGGATCTCAATCCGAAGACCCAAGGAGTCCAATCGGTGGTTTGGCGACGACTTAAAGATAAAAAAGCTGACTCTCAGGCGGGCCGAGAGGCAATGGAGAAAGGATTACTGCCCCCTATTAAAAACTTACTATATGACTCTACTGAGTGACTATAAAAGGGCCATATTAGGTGCCAAAACTGCATACTTTTCAGCCAAAATTCTGGTGGCAGAAAACAAACCAAGGGAGATTTTCTCCATCATTCATGACTTGGCCTATTCTGATAGGGCCACTCTTAAGCCCCCCCCCACCCAGTCCCTCTGTGATTCTTTAAATGCTTACTTTCTGGAAAAAATGAACAACATCAAAGCCAACATCAGACTTCCCTCCCCTACTTTTGTTGAGCCCCACCCCCCGGTTACCCACGGTTGTCTCTCTTCTATTCCTCTGCTTACCGAAGAAGTGTTCCTCGCAATACTTCCAAAAGTAAAGTCTGGATCCCCGGCAGACATCTGCCCAGCTCACATCCTGCAACAAATTTATACTATTTGCCCCAAACCGCCAATTTCCTTCCTCAATAGCTCGCTGGCTCAGGGTGTGGTAATCCCAGCTCTCAAATCTGCCACCATAGTGCCCATCTTGAAGAAGCCTGGCGCGGATCCTTCTGCGCCAGTTAATTATCGCCCCATCTCCCTCTTGCCCTATTTGGGCAAGGTGTTGGAGCGACATGTAACCTCGGTCCTCAGTGCCCATGTAGAAACCAATGGAGGCCTAGCATCTCGCCAGGCAGGCTTTCGACCTAGGCACTCCACCGAGTCCGTCGTGGTGTCGGTCCTGAACAACCTCAGGGAGGGTATGGACCAAAACAACTACCAGGCCCTGGTGCTCCTCGATCTCTCCGCCGCCTTCGACACGGTGGATCATTCCATCTTACTTTCCCGTGTCGGAGCGGCGGGGGTCGGGGGCTCAGCCCTGGTTTGGCTATCATCCTTCCTGAGGGACCGCACCCAGGCGGTCCGGTTGGGGGACTTTTCAGCCACCCATTTCAAGGTCACTTGTGGTGTTCCCCAGGGTTCTTCTTTATCCCCTCTCTTGTTCAACCTCTATATCTCTCCTCTGATCTTTGCACTTCAACAACTGGAGGTCACCGTGTATAATTATGCGGATGACCTCCAGCTTATCTTTCCTCTTTCCCCGTCTTCCCACTCTATTTCCAACTTTCAGACTATTATGATGTTCATCAAGGACTGGATGGACCACAACCATCTGAAGTTGAACCCTGATAAAACAGAACTGGTCCTTACGGGTGGTCCCTCCAGTCCCTGGAACTCTTTATTCTGGCCTTCTTCCCTAGGATCCCCTCCCACTCCTTCTCCCTCAGTTAAAACTTTGGGCATTAAAATCAATAACCAACTTAATCTTCATTCACAAATTAATTCTGTTGTTTCTTCTTGTTTTCTCGCTCTTCGAACTATCCGCTCTGTCTCTCGTTTCTTTTCTCCCCTTGCACTTAAACTAATCATGTCCGCACTGGTTATCTCCCGGCTGGACTACGCCAACGCTCTATACAACGGTATACCGGCGTATAGTTTGCGGAAGCTCCAGCTGGTTCAAAACCAGGCGGCCAGATTGGTGTATGGTCTCTCTCGTTCCCATCACTCCACCCCCTTACTGAAGGCATTACACTGGCTACCGGTTAGGGAGCGATCCCTGTTTAAAACTGGCTGCATGGTTTTTCAGGCGCGCCAGGGCATGGCTCCTGCCTTCATCTCTTCTTTGTTAAAAGAGTATACCCCTGCCCGTGAGCTCCGCTCATCCACCCAATCTCTTCTCCATGTACCCCGCTACCGACGTAAGAAATGGGGCGGAACCAATTTCTCATTTTTGGCACCATCCTTTTGGAACTCCCTCCCCGATCACCTACGTTTGGCTAGACATTATTCTCTTTTTTGAAAAGATCTCAAGACTTTTTTGTTTACCCAGGCATTTCCTAATGTACTTTTTTTTTTTTTTTTTTTTTGTTTTTTTTTTTTTTGGGTTCAATTCTGCTTTATTAAGAGAAAGGCGAAAGGATACACAGCTTGGATCGCCCACAACCCGGAGGCCGGCAGCAATGCAGTAGTAACAATACACAGCCTGACAGCCGGCATCCCGGGGGCCCGGCGGCGCATGAGCGAATGCCGCTGTAACTGTCCGGTACTCGGCAGAGGCCAATCTAAGCAAGGATAAGCAGCAGTTGAACAGGTTTTTCGTGAACGGGTGCATAGCCTCGTCATTGTTCTGATGTCCATGAAACAAAAACCATAAACCATCCCAACATGTTAACAAAATGAGAGGTGTTACATGACTGTGTCCTAAGAATGTATGGCAGTGGTGTATCGCGGCGGTCCTGGCAGGTGGCGCTGCGCGGGGAAACCTATCTGTCCTGAGCAGGATGGGTAGTGTGGGTGGAAGTCCGTGGGGTGCAAACTGCAGGAGTAGCAGGATACGAAGAGCATAGGGCATTCGGAGGGGGACCTCCGGCTCATGCAGCGGGGAGGATGCTCAGGCTTCGGAGGGGGTAAGAGAGCCTATCTGTTTACCCCAGGGCAGAGATCTAGGTCCACGAGAGTGTCAATGCAGCTGGGGAGCGTCGGGTGCATCGCTTGACTGTTCCTCTCCCGTTGAGCGTTTAAGCAAATAGTGTACCAGTGGCTGCCATATGTCTCCTGGGCGACATGAGAGAGGCAAGAGCTCTGCAAAGGTGCTGTGTTGGTCTTGGCAGTATGTTAAATCAGTCAGCCAGTCCTTGAATTTGGGAGCCCTGCCCCTACCCCAGCGGCAAGCCACACGTCTCTTGGCCAAGAGCAATGCAATGTCAGTGAATTTCCTGCATTCCCTAGCTATGTGTCTGGTACAGCCGAGGATGACCACAAGAGGGTCCGCAGGGACCTCCACTTCGACCATGTCTGCAACGGCCTCGAGGACCTGTCGCCAGTAGTCAGCGATTCGGGGGCAAGACCACGCCAGGTGGAGAATATCGGCATGTTCAGCATGGCATCGTTCACAGCGGTCATTATCGGCCAATCCAAATCTGAATTTCCGTACCGGTGTGTAGTATATCCTCTGAAGGAATCTATAATGTATCAGTTTCAGTCTGCAGCTGGCTGAGATGCGGGAGGTCAGTACACAGCAGTATTGCCACTGGTCGTCTGAGATATCTGTACCTAGTTCCGCCGACCAATGCAATCGGGCAGCAGAGACTTGCAAGGGAGCAGCCCCACGAATCTGGCGGTAGAGCCCCGAGACCAAATGGGTCCCAGCCTGAGACTCCAAAAGATGGTGTAGTGGTGGCAGGGTCGCAGGCTCATTAGGGTAATCAGGTAGGATGTCTCGCATCCCAGCGCGTAGTCGGAGATAGTAAAAGAGGTCAAGAGGCGATCGTTCATGCGCACCAAAAAATTGGTCAGCCGATTTAAACAGCCCATTGTGGAACAGATCCCCCCAATGGGCAATAAGGAGCCTGCTACAAAGACGCTGGAACCCTGTTTCCGAAAGCAAGGCAAGCCGAGGATGATAGGTAAGAGGCAATTTAGGGGAGTAGGGCAACTCGCAGAGCAGCCGCCTAGCAATACGGCGCCATGCATCTAGCGTGCAAGAAACCGAGGTGTTCGAGGTGGTGATAGAAGTCTCAGGGCAATGCAGCAGACCATTCAGCGGGAGAGGATGTACTATCCAGTCCTCCACCGCGATGTGCGGCATGAAGGGAATAGGAGCCATCCAATGATAGGCGTAGTGCGCCTGCGCGCATAGATAGTACGCTTCAAAATCAGGGATATCAAAACCCCCTTGGTCATAGGGTAGGGTTAACGTCGACCATTTCAGCCGGGGAGATTTCCCGCCCCAAAAAAGTCTGCGCAGCTCCGCATGAAGTGTCTTGAAAAAGAAAGCACCAGGGTAGTAGGGAATATTGAGAAAGAGGTATAGGAAACGGGGTAGTATCACCATTTTTATAAGGGAAGCTCTGCCAGCCATGGAGAGAGGTAACGTGATCCACCTATCAACAGTGGCTGTCAATTTGGTCACGGCCACCCCATAATTGGAGCGGAGCGTCTCGTCCTTGGCGCGTGCGACACGGATACCAAGATATCGAAGGTCATCACGGCACCATACCAGTGGGTAGTCCAGCGGGAAATCGTGCACAGCATCAGTGAGAGGAAAAATTGCGATTTAGACCAATTAATGTGAACACCTGACAGTCCTCCGAAAAGGACGAACTCACGAAGCAGGGGATTAAGGTGTTGGTCCGGGTACTTGACGTACAGCGTTATGTCATCCGCATAAAGGGATACGTCGATTTGCCGCTGTAGACATTGTACCGCTCCCGCTCGGTGTAATTGGCGCAGTCGACAAGCCAAAGGCTCCACAGCAATAGCAAACAATAGAGGCGAGAGCGGACATCCCTGACGGGTGCCTCTCCTGAGATTGATGGATGGCGACAATTTCCCGTTTATCAGCACTTTTGCCGTGGGCTCTGTGTACAGGAGGCGCACCCAGGCCAGAAACACTTTAGGGAAGCCCATGCTGGCCAGGACCGAAAAGAGGTAGGGCCACTCGACAGAGTCGAACGCCTTGGTGGCGTCGAGAAACACAGCTGCCACGGGGACATCAGGGTGGACCGTGCGGAGTAGAGAGAAGAGGGTACGGAGATTATGAGAGGTTGACCTACCCGCCACAAACCCAGATTGGTCAGGCAGGACAAGTCTGGTCATGAGCAGCGAAAGCCGCGTGGCTAGGATCTTGGCAAGAATTTTGACATCGCAGTTCAAAAGGGAGAGTGGGCGGTAAGAGTCACAGGAGCCGGGGTCCTTGTCCGGCTTCAAAAGTGAGGTGATGACCACCTCCCGCATAGAGCAGGGTAGAATCCCATCAGCCAGCGATTCAGTAAGACTTCCCGAAGCACAGGCGCCATGATGTCAATATAGGCCTTGTAGAATTCAGCCGGGATGCCATCGAGCCCCGGGCTTTACCGTTTTTGAGGGACATGATGGCCTCACGAATCTCATCGAGCTCGAAAGGCGCCGCAATGAATTCCCTATCTCCATCACTGAGCCAGCAGAGCGCCACCTCCCCCAGGTAGTCGGCGTAGGGAGCATCCACCTCCACCGCGGATGTATACAGTGCCGAGTAGTGCGCCGTGAATGTAGCGAGTATCGCATCAGTGTCTCTAATGGTGACGCCAGTGTTATCTGTGAGCTCTAGGACAGTGTTGTGGCCGCGCGGCTGACTGTTGAGGGAAGCTAGCACTTTCCCAGGTCTATCCCCCTCGCAGTACCTACGGGCCACCCAGTGCTTCCCCCTGTTATTTCGCCTCTCTGGCAGCCTCTTCCTCGTATTTGGACAGCGTGTCCCTAAAGGTCACCTGCAGGCGCGGATCATCATCCACCGCCATACTGAGCTCCAGAGTCCCGCAGCTCCCTCTCTAGTGTGTTGATAGTACGTAGGATATCACGGAGGACCCCATGACTTTTGGAAATGCAGAAACCCCTGACAGTGACCTTGAAAGCCTCCCAGATGTGCTCCACGGACTCCACCGAGTCTTTGTTCCTAGGGAAGAAAATCCGCAATCTCTTCGCCCAATTCCGTGCGAAAGAGCTCGTCGAGGAGCACATCGGGGCCTAGCCTCCACTGAGGTCTCGGAGTGTCCCAGCCAGGAGTCCGGAACTGCAGTTTCACAGGACTGTGATCTGAAAGTGTCCTGGGCAAGTGGTCAACCCCGATAAGTTCCCTAACAATGTCTCGGGTGACTAAAAAATAATCCAAGCGCGCCCACGTCCCGGTATGAGGTGTGAGTGGGTGCCTTCCCGCCCGAGGGGATGCAGGAGCCTCCAGGCATCAATCAGGCGCCCTCCTCCACCACCCCCTCCAGAACCTCCCTGGCTCGGGGCTTGTAGGAGCCAACTCCATCCGCCCTGTCTAAGGGGGGCGCCAGCGCCAGATTAAAATCCCCACCCCAGATGACATGTCGTGCCCCAATGGCAACAATCTTACCCCACAGCGTGGAAAAAAAGGCAGGTGAGTCAACATTAGGTGCATACATAGAAACAAAGAGATATGTGTCATGTCCCACCCTACCCCACAGTAAAACATACCGCCCCTCCCTGTCCACCTCCTCCCCAAACCGATGGAAAGGCACACCACGGGCAATGAGAATCGCCACACCCCTAGCATAAGTCGAATAGGAGGAGAAGGCACGAGCACAAGCCCATTTGGACCCAAAGGAGACGTCCCTGCGCATGGGCATATGAGTCTCCTGCAGCATAGCAACATGTATGTGATGCCTGTTCAAGTAAGCAATGACATGTCTGCATTTTTTGGCATTGTTTAACCCTCGGACATTCCACGAGAGACACGTCAGCCGAGCAGTTGAGTTCAATAGTGGCCATGGACATAACAAAAGCATAGAAGCAAGCGCCCGGGTGGGCAAACAATGAGTCGTCCGCCACCCCCTTTGGACCAGATTGCACACCAGTCTAGGAAAGATATATACAGTACATGCAATGGTAACCTCTCAGAAACCGCCCCCCCCTCCCACCCCAGCACCCCAAACACGCCAGGAGCCATGGATTCCCCTTAAAACGAAACCCCCCCTTCACCCTCCCCCCCAACTTCAAAGAGGCAAACAGCCAAACGAACAGCAAGTCAGTGGGGAACACCCAATCGGGGTACATCAGGAGCACGCGCTGCCACCACCCGGCCCATAGCTCCAAACTGTACCGCCCTCGGTGGAGACTAGGGCCGTGGGAGTGGTCCTTGGTATACGTTACCACTGGGGTGCAATGTCCAGACTGTCGTCGCTCAGGGCAGCTCCCCAGCTTCGCAGGTGGAGTAACAGCGCCAGTTAGAGGGATTGCCTGATGCAAATGGAAGTTCGAGCGTGCAAGAGCCGTCAGTCCGCATGGTGCTCTGGAGGCAGATCTTCATTCTCGTGTTCTTCCGCAGGGGCCTGCTCAACCCTGCGCGCCCTGCGGACCGACTTAAGGAAATCCTCAGCCTTCTGCGGGTTGATGAAAAAGCGTTGCTTGCCTTGGTGGGTGATCCGCAGTTTCGCCGGGTACAAGAGAGCGTAGTCTATCTGGGCCTCACGCAGTTTTTTCTTCACCGGGAGGAATTTGCGCCGCTCATCCTGAACCATCGGGGTAAAGTCAGATAGATGGAGAAGGTGATGCCCTCGAACCGCAGTGATCCTTGTGTCCGGGCAGCCCTGAGGGCGGTGTCACGGTCTCGGTAATTCAAAAGGCGAGCTATGATAGGTCTCGGCGGCAGACCAGGTTGAGGCATAGGCGCTAGGGAGCGATGGGCCCTCTCCACAATGAATTGGGACGAGAAAGTTTCTTCCCCGATGGAACCCTTGAGCAGCTTCTCCACATAGAGCTCCATCCTGCCCGTAGCAGTGGACTCCGGCACATTCGTAATGCGGATGTTATTCCGGGCGGCTTCGCGCCTCCAAATCCTCATTCTTTGCCGCTATTATGCGGAGGAGGTTGTCCATTCGCGCCAGTTGCGTCGTGTGGATGCGGCGGTTATCAGTGGTGTCGGAAATCCTCTGTTCTGCAGTGGTAAGGCGCTCCTCATGGCGATCCACCTTATGGACTAGGGCGTCCAACCGAGCTGTGACGCCGTCCACTTTTTCCACAACGGTGGCGAAGCCGTGTCGCATCTCCTGTAACAGGCTGGCAAGGTCCGCAGCAGGAGCAACAGGTGGGGCAGGCTGCGGAGGCGTTGCGCCGGGCCCCGGGGTCATCTGCGTCGATGAGCTGCTTTTCCGCGAGGTATCAAATCTCAGCTTAGGCTGGCGGGCATCAGGCGCCCCATGATCGTGGCTGAGGGCAAGACAGCGGTCAAGAAGGATAGAACAGGCTGGCAGAAACACAGCAGGCAAGGATCAGCCAGGAGCGGGAGCACGGGACCCAAGTCCGGTGGCACCAGCAGCGCCCGTTGGTCTCCAGTCCGGTCTCGGGCACCCGGCAATGGCAGCAGGCAGTCGCTGTTGTGAGAAACAGGCAGTGCAGGAGCCAGGAGCAACGGCCTCCCAGCCGGGCCGCAGTGTCAGAGACAGGGAGGCAGGCCCAGTAGCAGGAGCAACGCGGCACACAGGTTTGCGCCTCCTAGAGATGGCGGCCGTTAGACGTGCGTGCAGTCCCCTGCGCTCAAGATCATTTACCCAGTCGTGGGCTAGCGATATGGGGGAGCACCAGGCAAGTCCCGTGTGGTGGGGCAGCTCCTCCGCCCGGTAAAGGGATCGTAGGCGGGCAGTGCAGGACAGGTGCGGGGCCGCGGCGCCAAAAGAAACAGGCCTGGCAGCCCGGCAATGCCGCAGCAACAAGTATTCCGGCTGGGGGGGCCCTACCCCCGCGGCAGCGCTGTGACGGTGGAAAGGGAGCCCCAGAGCTAGCGGGCAGAAGCCCCCTACCTGTCCCGTCACCTCCGTGTGCCGCCTCAGCTGGGACGAGCAGGCGAGGGTCCGATGCGGCCTGCGAGCCTCGTGTCAGGCACCGGGCCTACGTAACTGCAGCGGCCGGCGCCCGTCTCAGGCAGCTCCAGAGCAGGTGCCGGGCAGATTTCCGGAGCCTGTATCTACGGCCCTGGGGATCGCAGCTCTCCCAGACTTGGCACGATTGTGGGCAGCAGCCCACAGAAGCGGAATCCGGTTTCCTGTGGGCACCGCAGCACCCCGTGGCAGAGGATCCCAGCAGGATAGATGACCAAGGAGCGGGAGCTGCAGGACTAGGCAGCCATTCCGCAAGCGCGCCCCGCATTTCCTAATGTACTTTGAGTTTAATTTTCCTTCACTGGTTTCTCGTTCCTACTGCTAAATTAGTTTCCACAAGCGCCAAGAAACCGCATGGTGAATGTAGCGCTATACAAATATTTTAAATTCAAATTAAATTCAAAATCCTCTCTCATTATTTCTTTCTCTCTTTTCTTCTCTCTCACTCTTTCCCTCTCTTCCTCTCTCTCACACTGTTTTCTCTCTCTAACACTGTTTTTCTCTTCCTTGTATCTCACTCTTTCTCTCTTTCTCTCATTCACTCTTTCTCTGTCATCCTCTCACTCTTTCCCCCTCTCTCTTCCTCTCTCTCACTCTTTCTCTCTCTCTCTTCCTCTCTCACACTGTTTCTCTCTTCCTTGTATCTCACTCTTTCTCTCTCTCACTCTTCTCTCTCTCTCTCTTTCTCTCTCTCACACAGTTTCTCTTTCTCTCTTCCTTGTATCTTACGCTTTCTCTCTCTCACTCTTTTTCTCTTTCTCTGTCTTCTTATATCTCTCAATCATTCTCAGTCTTCCTCTCTCTCTCTCTCTCTCTCTCTCTCTATTCCTCTCTCACACTGTTTCTCTCACTGTCTCTCCTTGTATCTCACTCTTTCTCTCTCTCTCTCTCTCTCTCTCTCTCCTCACTGTTTCTCTCTTCTCTGTCTTCCTCTCTCACTCTTTTTCTCTTTCTTTGTCTCCCTCTTTCTCATTCTTTCTCTCCCTCTCTTCCACTCTCTCGCTCCTTCTCCCTTTCCTCTCTTTCTCTCTCTCTCTCTCTCTCTCTCTCTTCCTCTCTCTCACTCTCTCTCTTCCTCTCTCCCACACTGTTTCTCTCTTCCTTCTATCTCACTCTTTCTCTCTTTCTCTTTCTCACTCTTCCTCTCTCTCATCTTCTCTCTCACTATTTTTCTCTCTTTCCTTTGCTGGACGCATGACTCACCATGCTATCTTTCTTTTTGTCTTGCAGGCTGTGATTCACAAATCGTCCAGCGATGACACGCCATGGCTGTATATAGTTTTATGTGTTGTCCTTTTGTTTTAATTAAATGTTTTATATGTAAATCCATACATGACTAAGATTCTTATTTGTCCAACCTCACAAGCATCTTCTTATTAATAATTGTACAACATTACCCAATTTTTTATGTTCCAGATTCCTTACGTGACAGTCACATTTGTTTGTGGGGGGTGGGGGTGAGGGGGGATGGTGGACAAGGAGCTGCTGCTGGGGATGTCGCAGCAGTGTTGGGTGTCCGACCTGCATGATCGTTGCCTCCATTGCATCTGTTCTCAGAGACTTACGAGCCGGCGGGCTGGCTCGTAGATGAAGAGTTGCGAGCCGACTGGCTGGCTCATAGAGGGAGAACCGTAGCCCGTCAGTTCATATAGGGAGAGCAGCGGACCAGCTCATAGAGGAACACCTGCGGGCCGACTGGTAATTGGAAAAGGTGCGGGTCGTCGGCTTCCAAAGGGATAGCTACAGAACAGTGATGTGGGGAGAGGGAGGGTGATGGGGGTATCTCGCAGAGAGAGACTGCGGTATATTTCCAGTCTTGGCTTCACAGATACAACTGCGGGCCCGAGAAGTCACACCCGAAGAGATGCGTGCCGACAAGTGGTTCTAAGAGGGAGACTTGGGGGCCCAAGAAGGTTGTTGGGGAATGCTGGTGATGTAGGAAGAGGGTGTGTTACCTGTTGATGTGGGGAGACGTAGCGTGAAATGGGTATCTCGCACAGACAGAGCTCCAATATGTTTTCAGAGATGCCTCAGACAGATGCCAGCTGATGGACTGAATCACAAAATGGCTTTTCACTGCTCATATAGTGTGACTTATAAAAAGTTTCGCCCCAGGCTTGCAGAGGACAACTGCGGCCTGTGGGCTCGACTCCCAGAGGGAGAACTATGGGCCGTCTGCTCCCAAACGAACAGTAGCGCAGAGGTAGAGGCACAGCAGCGTACTAGCAGCGTGCTAGCTCGCAAAGGTAGAGAGCTGCGAGCCAATGGAGTGGCTTTTAAAGGCATAGCTGCGAAGTGGTGATGTTGGGCAGACGGAGCGTGAAAGGGTTATCTCGCACAGACAGACCTCCAGTATATTAAATTGCACCCGGGACCTTTCTTTTATATTTTCACTCGATGCGAGGCACAAGATGGCTGCTAACACTTCCTGGTTAGCAGCAAATCAGAGGCATGCTTGTGCTCTGGAGTTAAGCTCCACTCATATATATTTTTTCCTTTAATATCTCAAAAACTACTGAACGGATTTACACCAACAAAAGCGCGCTTTCTGAGCAAGACCTTTCTCCCTGCCAAATTTGGCGTAATTCCGTTCAGCAGTTTGACTGTAGCCTTGTTTAAAGTTTCCTATGGACTATGCATTGAGAAAACACGTTTTGGGACCCCCCGTTTTTCTAAGCCCCATAGACCAATCACCCCCAAACTTTCAAGATAGGAGCTGATCAAAAAAGAAAAACGTTTTGGAAATGTTCATAAGGATTTGTCAAACAACGCCAAAGTTATAAGCACATGGAGGGCTCCAGGAGGGGGCTGACCAACCCCCTCCCAACATGAGTGAAGCCACATGGGTGGCTGTATAAGTGTCTGAATGGATGATTTAGTAGGTATGTGACTGACTCAATAAGTGAGTGATTAAATGTATCTGAATGCATGGGTTAGTGACTAAACTGTGTGAATGTCTGTATCCATCTGTCTGTTGGTGTGTAAGCGGCTGCATGGGTTTGTGAATAGCTACATGAGTGTCTGTATGAGTTATTATTTGGTTGTCTGAGGTCTAGAATTGTATCTGTCAGAGGTTACAGTTTCATAAAATTTGTTATCATTGAGTTGACTTGTGGCTTCATTGATGTAGAGTTCACGGTCAAGAACAACAACATTGCCCCCCTTGGCAGCTGGACGGATGACAATCTTGTCATATTCCATGAGAGTTTTGAGGGCTAATCTTTTGTTTGAATGTAAGATTGTTGTCCTGCTTGAAAAATTGTTTTTTGTTTTTGTGCCTAGATTCATTAAGTGCTTTGCTAACACATTCATGAAAAGTGTCTATGCTGTCATGAGGTAACACTGGAATGAAACTGGATTTGGGTTTGAACCCAGTATTGCATGACGTGTCTGTGGGAATCTCGAGATCGACTAGAAGCTGTGTGGTGGTGAGTTCATTAGCTTCATTGGTTAGGCCACGACCTAGTTCATATATAGTGTCGAGAACTGCGGCATCACTGATGTTAAAATTGTAATTATCATTAAGGCTTTCAATGAGCCGATTTTGTGCAGTATTGTTGGTGTTTTGTTTAATTGTATGCAATTTTTTTAGATTCAGCTTTCTGACATATCTGAATAAGTCTACTCGAGTATTGGCATAGTTAGAAGGTCATAGATGCACTCGCGACTGCATGATTCTTTTAGGCACCTATTAGTAGGTTTTTGTGTGCACTCAGACTATATTACAGTCTATTGTACTACACTGTTATCTTTTTCCGCCTTTTTTTCAAGCGCACATACCTTTATTGTTCACTTTACTGCGAACAAAGGCACTTGCCAGACATTACTAAAACAAATTACCTAAGTATAATATTGTTGGTCTATGCAAGGTGATGTCTATTCTATGATATTTATGCAGATTTATACTTATGCTATCATGCATTTGATTTCTGTTTTCATTTTATTCATGCAATGCATTATGCCATTATTGCGAGTATGTTTTTATTCCGATGTATGAATGACAGGCCACTATTTTCACCATGCTTTCACTACATTAGTTACCATATTGGTGTATTTCATTCACATGACCAAGCTTCGTGTAGAAGCGAAACGCGTCGTGAATAAATTCCTGGGCAAACACTTTACTGGTGCTGCGTTTTTTCATTTCTGAGAGCACACTTCATGTGGATATATATATAGCAATAGCATCCTTCACGCCAACAGTGGACATCCTGTTAAATTAAAGTGGAGCATTCCTTATGGTCAAATGCTTCGAGCCAAAAGAAACTGTTCTGAACAAGCAGACCTAGATGAGGAAGTGAGAAAAATGAGCCTTCGTTTTCTTGAAAGGGGATATCCGGAGGAGGTAATATCTGCTGCGAACTCCAGAATGATGACTAAGAACAGAGTGGAATTGCTCATACCAAATAACCAAAGGTTCGAAAACAACTTCAGTAGGGGATGTAATCAGGACAATGAAGTGACAAGATTAATCATGGATTTCGACAACCGAAGCAAAGAAATGAAAAAAGCATTACAAAAACATTGGAAAATACTGCTCCTGGACAACACTTTGAAAGAGAAGTTAACATCTTTTCCAAGTATTACCTATCGGAAAACCTCCTCTTTGAGAGACATCCTAACCCAAAGTCATCTGGAGCTGAGAGAACCTACAAAACAAACATGGCTAACAGCTCCTGGGTTTTGGAAATGCTATAAGTGCAAAGCCTGTGAACATGGCGTGAACATCAAAGAATACAAACTCAAAAATGGCCAAACAGAGAAAATAAGAGAACACATCACATGTGAATCCAAATGTGTAATATATAAACTACAATGTCCATGTGACAAGCTGTACATCGGGAGTACGATTAACAAACTGAAATTAAGAATACTACAACATTTGAGGGCAATTAAGAACAAGGACCCAAGCTATCCGATGGCTACACACTTTGCCAAATATCATCAGAGTAATGCGTCCCTATTGAAATACTCAGGGATCAGATTAAGTAAAATTTCGGAAAGAGGTGGGGACAGTACTCTCCAACTCCGAAAGTTAGAATCAAGGATGATTTTGGACATGGGCACGGAGGTCCCGTTTGGGCATAACCTGGATGCGGAACTCTTTGTACATCTTGGATAATGGGTTCAGATGGGAACCAAGAACTTTTGATTCACTGAATATGGAAAGAACAATGTAAATAGTGTAAATGTATGTGGGAAAGATTGGACAGTACGAATAAGGGAACAGCCAGAATTTGTCACACCAGGGTAATTTGATTTAACATCCTCTCAAGAGTACTTTCTTTTCAGGATCTTATTGGGATGCTCACTATTGTTGGTATTTGGAAAATAGACATTAAGACTGAGTGATTAAGTTATGACCAAAATGTTTATGAATGTGTACTTTACATGAACTTTAAATGGGTCAATAACATCACTTAAAATCCGAAAATGGAGTTATTCCGAGTCTCAATAATGAGAGATATGTGCACAACTTTACAATAACTGTCCTACATAGAATGTATAATAGTGTAAATAATGTACATATATATACACTTTGAGTTAACTTGGGATAAGGGGATCATAGGAATGTACTAGAACATGATTATATTTAGAAATCCTTAGTTTAAAATTGTACTTTACAAGATATAGAAAATACCATCTATCCAATAATTAGAAAGCAGACATGCAATTAATTGTAAATCGAAAAACTCTTAAAGGTCTAAACTGGAAAGATTGTTAATTTGTAAATATTACCACTGGGTGCTTGACAAAATCCGGAATGTGTACTTTACAAGGACACGAACTTACAAAAATGGCTGTGTAAATATGCTGTCAAAACTGTGTAGGGTTGGCGGTCTAGATGACCAAGGAAAGGGAAAAGGGTACTTGGCACAGAGCACTTAAAAATGGGGTCTAGACCACAGGACTCTATGGTCCAGTAGAAGGCTAGGAGTAGCCGAAACGCGTAGACCGTTATTTTGATGCACTTTAATTTGCACATGGTGTGTAAATAAAATATCTGAAACTAACCTGTTGCTGTGCGGTGACTTCATCCATAACAATCTGTGGTGAGAAGAAACGAAGTGATATATATATATATATGTATATATATATTCAAGAAAACACCTCCACTTTGCGGGGGGCTGCCGGTCCTGCTGGGCGGGCTCGTTACCAGGAAGGGAGATCCTAGAGCTATGCGGGTTTGCCACTGAAAAAAGAGCCCAACATCGACTTAAGGAGCAGCTGATATTTATTCATCACATCACAGGCAGTTCACGCCCAAAATCCTTACGCGTTTCGGCGTCATCCACGCCTTGGTCACAGGTGAGCGTAGTGTCAAACCATAGTGGTCCCGGAATGTACCAACACAGTCTTTCAAACGTGCATTTGAATGTTCAATTATTACTCAATAGCGTAACTTCTTTCAAATTTTGCAATAATGTTCGTGGAAGGTGCACCTCAGTAGTAGAAGCTTCAGAGTGCAGATTACTGTGCTGCGATGTTGACATAGGTGCCGCTCCCACGATGTTGCCAAAGAAAGGAATCTTCCTCTCTAATCTCCCTTTCACTCCGTAGTCTTCATATTGCCTCGGTAGTCCCTTTCAGCTGATGAACAACGGAGATCGGTCCATGCCCCCTCATTATACATTCAAGAAAACACCTCCACTTTGCGGGGGGCCGCCGGTCCTGCAGGGCGGGCTCGTTACCAGGAATGGAGATCCTGGAGCTATGCGGGTTTGCCACTGAAGAAAGAGCCCAACATCGATTTAAGGAGCAGCTGATATTTATTCCTCACATCACAGGCAGTTCACGCCCAAAATCCTTACGGGTTTCGGCGTCATCCACGCCTTGGTCACAGGTGACCCCTACAAACCTAGTAGGCCACAACTAAATTGCACAATTATAAATAAATCAGTATTGCATAATATGTATAATAAAAATCAATTAAATGATCAATTTATATTTAAACATTATTTGTAATTAGTTATTTAATTAACTTTCCGCCCTGTACCCCTCCAAAACCAACAACCAACTATAACACTATAAATTACTAGTAATAATTAAATAAACAATTCTAAATCACTTAAATTTACAAATTATATTTAAAAAAATTAAGAACATTTATTTAAACAATTGTAACACAAAAATAATATATCAGCAAAAACACATTAAAATCAGTTCGGTAAACTGGCGGAGGACAAGTTGGACGACTATGAAGGACGCACCCGCTGCAACAATGTGCGCATTATTGGGGTTCTGGAGAAGGCGGAGGGGCAGGCAACAAACCTCTTCGTGGAAGATCTCATACTCACCCACCTCCAGCCAAAGGGACTGTCCAAGTTCTTCATGATAGAGAAGGCACAAAGAGTCCCGGGGGGAAGCCAAAGCCAGGAGCACCACCTCGGCCGATCCTGGAAAGACTACTGAACTTTCGTGACCGAGATGTAATCCTCCAAAACACCAGGATTGCCCCACCTCTTAGCTACGAGACCTCGGTGGTCTCGTTCTTCCTGGACTTTGTCCTAGCTGTGCAGAAGTAACAAAGGTCATTTCTCATGGTAAAAAAGAATCTCCAAGACAAGGGCCTCAAGTATGCAATGTTGTTCCCAGCCCGCCTCAGGGTACAGGTGGATGGTAAAGCCTGGTTCTTTGATCATCCAGAGGATGTCTCAGACTGGTTGGAGGGTTGTGGATGAGGGGAGTGACACATGACCTACAGATGACTGATCCTATTCAGACACAGAACTGTCCGGACTACTGTACTGTAAGATGTATCGTAGCATATGTTGATGGCCAGTATCCATGCTGTTGATGAGGGGTGGAGAGTTCCTTGGGTTGGACGGGTGGGCATACAACCAACTGGTGGATCCATATAGTAATGTTTAACCTAATTGCAAACTGGGGACCCAACACTGGAGGGCTCATCATTTCCCACAACAGGGAGGGTTCACGAGGATACAGCCTCACCGCCACCAAGTTAACTGCAGTTAGTAACCGTTTTGGGCGACAGGCACTCTGCAAAGTTTGTTAGATGCCAGTTTGAAGCCCAGAGTGCAAGGCAGCAAGGTGGGGGGGGGGGAAGTTGGTAGGAAAAGAGGAATCATTATTGTTATTTGTTATGTCGACTAAAATATATTTTGTACAGGTAGAAACAAGCGCAGGTACAGGCTATCATGACAGGTACACACCTAGAGGGACACTTTAAACTATTAATTTGGAATGTTAATGGGATGGGGGACAAACTGAAGCGCTGCATAGTCCTGCAACACATTAAATAACACTCCCCAGAGGTAGTGCTCCTTCAGCAGGCCCATCTCGTGGGCAGCTCCTGCAAGGCACTAGACAGAGGAGGCTATAGACTTGTGGCACATTCTGGCTTTACCACCGGATCCAGAGGGGTGGGTATCATGCTAAAAAACTCCTTCCCATTCTCTATACACCGAACATGGGTAGACAACTTGGGCAGATATGCGGCAATCTCCGGGCAATAGGAGGGCTCAACCCTTAACCTGGTGATTGTCAAGTCCCCCCTGGACTTACTCCAGGGTTACATTTTCAGGGATCTAGGTTTGTAGTGTAGTTCCTATATTCCCAATAGGCTCTACGCATTGGAATAATATATCCAATAGATGTGACATAGGACTTGTGTCTACTAGGTCTCTATCAAATATATTACACTTAATTGTGAGTGCCAGCTAGCTCAGAGGTCACTAGAAACGTTCTCGAATGAACAAGAAGGGATTAGTTTCTGACAACCGCATAAATATGACAACTTTGTTTCCCCAAGATAAAACTGATCTTCAGAGTCGTAGAAACAATAGATAGATATTTTACTCAGTCACTCGTGCATGCTTCGTTTCACCAGAGGTGCAGAGAAATAGAGAGACTGGTGTTTTTAATAAAAGTATTTATTGAACAGTCTTCTTTCTCATGCAAAAGAAATGAACTGCTACAATCATAAGACTGGCTGTAAAGTATAATGCGTACAGCAAGAAGAGTATTATAAAATAATACTGTAAAAGCATGGTATGGTTTCTAAGCCATAAAATACATACATAAATAAATAAAGACTAAAAGTACTCAACTGGTGCTTCTAAAATGTACCTACCTCGATGTACCTAACCTAAGTCTAGTACAAGGGAAGAAGTAAGTGTGGTGTAGCATAAGATTAGTATACCTTTTGCCAAGAATCTATCCAAGATTTCTCCTAGGGTCTAATCAGCTCCGTACCTTGGTTTAGAATGAAGGAGGTCTGTCTCAGGACTCGATTTCCCAACATCCCGCAAGGGGAGCTTGGAAACACTGGAGCTGGATTTCTCGGCAAGAGAAAAGACAGCGTTTCAGTGCGTCTGCTGGAGGGTCGGCTTCCCTCGGCACTTGGTGTAGCGAAATGTGTCGGGCAAGTAGATAGTCGAACTGCTCCAAACCACCGTGTGTTTTTGTTGGGCAAGTGTGGGCATATTTATACCATGAAGGTGCCGTGTTTGATGTAAAGGTGGACATAATAACGTCATCAAAGTGTCTCAGTTCTTTGGAAACTCCAGGAGTTCTTGGACAAATCAATATTCAAGCAAGGGGAAGTCCCTAACTCCTGAAGCCGAGTTCATCAAGAAATCGTTGTGGATTTTCAGAACTAGTGGAAGTAGCCATGCCGTATTTGGACAGCATGAGCTATGTCTAAATATGGTTATGATTTCTATGCCTATATAAGAACAATGTGATTTATACCTATATAAGAGCATGAATCGGGAAAATTACACTAGGGACCTAAAATGCTATACAACACCCACTCCACTTTATTATGTTCGCCATTACTAAAATGTAAGCACTAAAACCTATCTAAAGCATGTGTTTACAATACCACCCAAAAATACATAAAATGCTTTTGTAATGGTTGCACACGAAAATGAGCATTTGTACTGTACGCATTTAAAAGCAATGATTTCATTGTAAGCATAAAATATGACATTGGCAATGCTAACTGAATGAATCATAAAAATTACATTTATGAAATGGCTCTAAATACAGAAAAAACGGTAGAGACCATCCCATTGCTGAATAGATAAACTGTTTTGGTTTGCGGATAAGCCCAATATTGTTTCTAGGAAGTATTCAAAGAATTCTTGTTCTCTAAGAATAGTTCTACTTTAAGCAGATTACTTTGTGGCAAAGTTCATTTTGGGAAAAAAGTCAAATCAAATCGTAGAAAAATAGAGTTCCAAAGTTAGAAGTTTTTTGTTTTGAAAATACGAAGGTCGAATTCAAAGCTGATAGAACGCTGTGTGCTAATTTCAAAAGTTATTCTCGGTGTCAGGAGAAAACATTCAATCTTCTAGGCTGGCAAAGAAATCGTCTACCACGGTAGGTGAAAGTTGAACCACTTCATTAAGTAGATCAATCGTACACAAATGAGAAGCATCGCCGTCAGCGTCAGTCGCATTAGCAATGTTTGCAGTAGATGGTACCTGTGGGCCTGTTGGTCCACGTATCTCAGCCTCAGCTGGAATTGCCGGTGAGACCTCAATGAATGCCGTCATCAGGATTGGTAGACGTTGGGGGCAACACAATGCATGAGCCGTTACCGAACCAAGAAAAGGGTCAACATCCGTTGGCAATGCTGATGGAAGTGTTAGATGGATATCCAACATGCATTCTTCTCCACAAAGCAGGCATTGTATATCAGGTAAGATGCAAGGTTGCCAGATTGGTATGAACGATAGGAACCACGTGGTATTCAGATCTCGCAAACGAGCCAAGCCAAGAATCTGTGTTATGCGTTCACGATACTGCATTGCCAGTAGAGTGTACTCCATGGTAATCTGGGTATCGCTGGTGACTGGACTTGCCATAACGGAGCAGGAGGAATAAAAATAGTATCCCTGCTACGAGTCCCAAAATGAAAGGCAGGCCGCCGAACACAGAGTGCACGAAGTTTGGAAAAAAGCCTAGGACTGCTTCAAAGGGTGCTAACAGTCCCGAAAAAATCCTCTCAAATACATGTACAATACCACTGATATCAGACATGTTTAAGATATGACCTAACATTTCTGCAAAATGTATGGGGCAGTTCGTTGATAATAAGGCATGTATCTCTGCAGAGGACCTTGCAACTTGCAGATCATAAGTCTCTCTGGTTGTAAAAGAATGGCTTTCATTCTGCTTAAAGTATCAATTCGTATAGAAGAGATGTTCAGTGAACGCCATAGCAGCGACTCCCCGTCTGTCTTAGTTTTAGGAAACAATACTTGCATACAACAAGTGACCCTGGCTGACACACTAACGAGATATGGTATTCCTGGCATCGTTCCACAACAGCTGTGATCATTCAACATTATGTAGCTCTCATTGGAAAGCTGCCTAAAAATTGCATCTATCACTGCTGCCGGGGAACCCTGCAGGTGGCACGATAAGTTGTTTGAAGAACAATCACAGGCTCCATGTAAATTAATGCCTTGACAAAGAAGTGTACCGCTCAATGTGGTTTTGCAATATTTACCACTAAGAAATACCTCCTTTTCCCCACTCCAACATTTGTGTGTGTATGGTAAATCCCAGGTCGACTTTATGTATTCTTTACCCAACCTTTCATACAGGCCTGCTTGTATGTGTTTTAAGCAATACTGAAACTGGAAAATCGTCACTGGTATCGTGATGGTGCCATGTATTATCCATCCAACGGCTGGTTTTTCAGAAACAATTAACGGTAATCTCTCCAGTTTTTCTATGCTCAGCACTGTATAGTCTGCTCTCCTCTGTGCCAAAGAGATTTGTTTATGTGTAAGGTTAAATCCAGTAAACAATGACGTGGCGTTAATTAGACGCCAAGGCACATAGCCTGAACAAAGGTTTTGTAACGTCCAGCCTAGCAGCATTATAGAACCCAATTGAGACTGTCCATGTTGTAACATGAGCAAGTCTTGTTCCATTATGTCTATGGCAGAGGATACAATGCTGTCCAAAAAATAAATTCTGAATGACAGAGTTGTTAACCCATTGTCAACTACAGAGAGAGCTTTCTCTAAATTAACACTATCAATTTCTCGTATTCGTTCTGCAGTTTCCATTTGCGTGACTTTCCATGCTTCATTATAAGCAGCGTAAATACCGGCGTATATGAAACGTTTATGACGTTGTTTGCTAGGTCCTAGTAAGAATTCTCTCAAATCAATGCCACCTTTAAGTAAAGTTAAGTGTTGTTTTATATCTGGGAGTGTGGATTTTTGTAGCCACTCAAGGCACAGTTTTCCTACACTGTAAGTTGTTATTATCCTTGGATGTTGTCTCTGGATTCATCTTGGATCTAGCCTAGTTACTGTAAATCATTGTGTCTTGTTCAGGAATCTATCTTGACAGTTATTTGTGTCTGTGGGCCAGATTAACCATTTTTTCCAATCAGGATTAGTTCTGTTTTGTTGTAAAATATAATTTACATCTACCTCCTTATCTGTAGTTCTATTACTATCAGATGTGGGTTTAGGTATGGATGGTTTGTTTAAGTCTTTTATCTTAGCCAGGCCAAGACAAGATGTCTGTTGAACATTTTCATTTAAAAACAGAATTTGTTCTGGGATGATGCAGGCTCTAAATAAGGCTTCTAAATCTTGCACCTGCCAGTCTTTTGTGCCCCAAACAGTTTTTGTCTCAATATTGTCTTTCCAAAAGTCAAAACCTAATGTGGACAATTGAGCATAAAAGGCAGCAGAATAAATTTGCTTAGTTTTAGTCAACATACTTTTCATTCCTGTTTTGTTAACATGTTTAAAGTAAAATGTTTCTGGATTTGTGACATTAAAACCTGAGAAGTATGGACATTTTTTAGAAAATGTTTTTGAGCTACCCTTTGATGGCGTTGGACAATGTTCCCATTGATTATAAGTTAAAACATTTCTAGGGTTTGCAGATTTTTGCAAATATTCGTGAGAATAATGGTTAAAACAATACATTTGTTCATAATCTGATTAAACTTCTAAGTATTCATGTTTTGTAAATTTTGCTGACATTTCCAAGTCTGCCATCATGTTATTAACAGTCTCAAAGTCCCAATCATCAGAAAATGTACTCGGTGAAACAAAATCACTCAAGGAAACCTTAAATTGGTGTGGAATCTTCAGCAGCTCGACCGTAAAAAATTGTCATAGTCAGTTCTGTCCCATGCTATATCACCTGGTAGGGGAATGGCTGTGATGTTTACTGACAACAGGTCTCTTTGCTCACGATGAGATGATTTGTGCGGCTTCAGGAGCCAGTTGATGTTCTTACTTGCTGTGTCCAAGCCTAATACCCTTGCTGTTATAGATTGCTTTATGTCACGTTTTTTTCTTTCCCCAACCGCATTTCCTTCAGGATGGAATGGACTAGAGAACCGTAATGCAATGCCCTAGCTGGCCATTTCCTCCTTGTAAGCTTGAGAGCTAAAGCAGGACCCTGGTCAGAATGTAGCGAGCCGATTGTGTATGTGCCGATAAAGACTGGCAAATCTTTTATAACAGTTTGTGCGTCAGCCGAGAGCTGAGGCCACATCCAAATGAATCTTGAGCATGAATCCACTGCGACCATGATATATTTATAGTTGCATACCTTTGTAAGGGACCACAGTGGTCCAGGTAAATACATGCTAATGGTTTATCTGAAATTAGAAGGGGCGTCTGCGCCGGGCGTTTCACTGTTGACACTTTCATTTTCTGGCAGATTCACACTCCAAAACATAGTTTCAGGTCTGTTTCCTCATGCGCGGCCACCAGTATCTTTGCTTTAACAATAACACTGTGGTGGAAACACCTGTGTGTGCAGAGGCGAGCCCTTCATTTGCTGCTAAAATTAGTCTTAATCTGTGTTCCATGTTTGGAATTACTCTATCCCCCACTCCAGGGAATCGAGCAAAAGGAACATTATTTGCATCAGTTATATATGAGTACTTGAGTGGAAAGCCTTTTGGTAACGTTTTACCGCTGTCTTTATTGGAAGCGGCGTCAACCTGCATTATTTCGCTGTCTATTTTTGTTCTTGGACGAGTTCTTGAATGAGTGATTGCAGCTATGGAAGTCGTTTGCACAGCTGCCTTCGCGGCTTCATCAGCCAATGAATTCCCTGCAACGTGAACGCCATCACGCTGATGACTCAGTGTATGGATCACGTGAGTATTTTGTAGTTCTTTCTGTAATAGAATGACTTGTTCCCAAAGCAACTTATGCTTAATTGTGCCACCTTTTGCATCTTTGAAACCTTTTTGAACCCAGTCTGCAAGTATTCATTATAAGATTGGACGCAGTAATACGAATCGCACACTATGAGTGTGGGGAATTGGCGATCAGTATTTTCAAGCGCCATCTTGAAAGCCTGTAGTTCAGCTCGCTGTGCTGTACAGTCTTCTAGAGATTGAGTTTTTGTGACCATAGGTCTGTACTGATCCGTCTATATAAATTATACAGCTGAAATGTTCTAGAGGCAGAATCTCAGTGGGCAGAGGACATTCTTGTTCGTATTGTAGAAATTCTTGAGTTTTCAAGTAGGGGTCAAAAACGTATTCAACGTCTATTGCAGCAAGAGAATTAACCCATTGTATCCACCTTGGATGTAAAGCTTTTGCATTTGGAATGCTCGCTTCTGTCACTGCCTCTAAGGCAGGTACAGGAGTAACGACCTTTATGCATTTTCCCTGTGTGAGGGCTCTCTCTTTTGCTACTGCAGTTTGAAACGCTGTCAGAATTTTTTCTGTTGAAGTGAATTTCATTTCAGCTTATGTGTACAAGTGTGATTTGTATGCTATTGGTACCTTTTCACCATCATTAAACGTTAGGTATGTGAATCCGCATCTCCCTGGGATGATTCGGATTACAAGGTTGCGGTTGTTTATGCGTGTCTGTAAATGGGTTGTTACTAACATGTCTGTTTGCACTGAACGCAAACTTTCTGGGTGTTTTTGAGTCCAATTAGTAGGTTTGAAATCAGGTTTGATTAGTTCGTAGAGAGGTTTAACCATTTCTGCGTAATTAAGAATGTAAGTTCTTCCGCAATTCAGGAAGCCTAGAATTGACTGTAAGTTTTTCAGCGTTTCTGGAGGTTGGAGCAGCGCGCATTTCTCTAAAAAGTTTGCTGCCTGGCTTTTGCCTTCACTTGAAAGTTTGTATCCTAAGAATAGGACATTCTGGTGGGCAATTCTTGATTTCTTAAGATTGAATTTGTACCCTTCAGAGGCGAAGCCAAGTATTATGATGTTCACCCAGTTCAAGTGCCTGTCCAAGTCGTTGTCTGTAAGATAGATGTCATCAACATAAGATAATGCCTCATCATCATACGTTTGTAGTAACTCTGTTACTCTGGCTGAAAATAACCCTGGACTATTCTTGAATCCCTGGGGGAGACGTCAGAAGTTACACTGTGTCCTCATAATTGAGAAAGCGGTCAAGTACCTGCTTTGAGGTGCGATATTTTGACAGAAGAAACCGTTTGAAATATCTAATGTTGTTTTATATTTTTTGCGCACGATGTTGTTCATCAGCGCTGCACTGTGTGCATTTTGTACTGCAAAAGTTTTGCAACAAGAATTTAAATGTCTGTAGTCCCAAACTAGAGGATATGTATTGTCTGGTTTGGAGACAGGAAACATTGGATTGTTCATGGACGAGGTGCATGTTTCAATCACCCCTTGGTATTCAAGTTGATCTAAGTCTCCCTGACCTGGTTTTTAGCTTCTTGCTTAACTGGATACTGCCTCTGAGCAGTAGGTTGATGTTTTAACTGGATCTTATGGCGAGGAGAGTCCCCATCCCATCCCACATGATTTTTATATAATGCTGGAGCCTGGGCCACAGCCCATTTTCTGGCAGAAGTGTATTTTTTATGAATAGGAATATGATTGGAGAAGGCTGGCATAATAATCTCCTCGCCATGTGGGCTCTCCCTGGCAAATTCAGGTGGCCAGTCTTTTTCAGCCAAAGGATGTCATAACCCTTAGATAGTGTTTCCCAAAAGAGTGCTTTTATTTTTCTAGTTATGTCCCCCTCTATCCAGAGTGTTACTTCATATAACTTATGGGGTACACTAACCCTGGTATCGGCAGTTTCAATCTGAATGTATTCATTCAGGTCCACTGTCTCCAGATGATCCTTCAGGATCTTGCGATCTATGGTAACTTCTGCTGCGCTGTCCAGCATTGTTTGGGCCCACTCCCCGTTCTTGAGTTGTGTCCTCAAGATCATCCTCGGCATGTCTGATTTTTAGACTTGCTACCTTCTTCTTGGTGAATTGAGTTTTCTTATTTTTTGGAACGTGTTGATCGTCTTTGGACTTCACGCGTTCTTCCTTGTATTCTGATCGTCCTCTTCTTTCGGATTTCTGCAAGGAAGTCTGAAAGGTACGAGAGGAACGTCTATCAGTATATTCATATCTATCAGGTTTTCTCAAATTACCCCTATATCTGAGGTTATATCTCTTTTCAGAGTGCTCCTTTTGAGGAGACCTACCTCTGGATTGAGAACGCTTCTCTTTAGGAAGTGTCTGTCTAGTATTTTCCCACTTCTTTTTAGGAGCAGTGAGTGTGTTTTTAATAAAAACTTTTTCAGGATTTTCTGTTAGTTCGCGCTTTACTGGTTTCCCACCCAAACTATCTCTACCTAGTTAATCATAAGATTTTTCTATTATTCTGGTCAGTTCATATGGTTGCTCAGTTACATCAAGTTCTTTTAGTTTTTGTCGGATTACAACAGATGCTGCTTCACCTTTACTATTAGCTAATATTATAGCTGAGACAAGTTTGAAATCCTTCAGTAACTTCATACCGAGATTTAAAGCAGGCCTGCCCCGTATTCATTTTGAATCTGTTTCAGGACATCTGGTATCACCGCCATAGACGATACACCAGAGTTTTTGTGTAGATTGCAGCAGTCCTCCAGGTGTGGTGCGATCCCCATTGGTAAACAGATTGTTAGAATCCTGTGTTTCTCATGAGGTGTACTATCGGGAAATACTGCCTCGATCTGAGTAATTTTTTGAGCTAACCAGAATGGAATTTGTTCCCTTTTTGTGGGTCATTTACCATTTACCAATGACTGATTGTATAGTCTGTGGTGTAAATTTGTTTGTGTTTCCTTGATGAAGGGTTTTCTGTGGAATTCTGATAAGTCGTTTGGACTGTTAGAGTCTGCATGACATATTGTACCAATTGTCTATGGATTTTAATTAATTGTTTTAGCTGAGCTAACAGTTCTACATCTGTCATTCTTTCAATGTCAGGATGTGGTGTATAGCTGGCTAGTACCGGCCATGTTTCTCCTGGTCTACCTAGTGGACCGAGCCTGTTAATGTGATTTTGATGTTGTAGGGCGCCTTTAAACCAGAGCTGATGCTCTTGGTAAGTTAGTGGAATTTCAATGTCCTCGAAAGGAAAGTATTCCGCTGGAGGTTCCTCTATCTTGTAGAAGTGGAACACATGTGCTGTTGGATTTGCTTCTGGGAAGATAATCCATGAATAAAATACCTCTGTCTGCCGATATTCAAGTGCCTCAATGACAAATATAACCCTACCACCTCTTGGTGATAGGCCATTTTCTATAAGTTTTATAGATATTGTTTTCCTTACGTTTTCCGGGATGATTATAGCATCCTCGTCAATTTGTTGGAAACCTGTAACGTCTAAACCCTGTCGGGCTGTAGACGCTGCAGTTCCACTGGCCCAGGGATTATGATCCTCGGCCATTTTGTTGAAAGTTTTGCAGAGCAAGTTTCAAGGAGACAAAGATAAGGTGCACAATATTTTTGGAACACTGCATCCTTCAACGATGAACAAAACCAAAAACAAATGCGTAGGATTTTTCATCCTACTCAGTTATGGCGGATATTTTATCCTTCAACCCACTCCAGACGTCTATTGGAGTATTTTACGGGAAAAAGGGGTCTCTGTGAAAAGCACGACTGGGTGACTCTAGTATTTAGCGTTAAATTGGTGTCTTACCAAACGTTGGGCACCATGTAGTGTAGTTCCTATATTCCCAATAGGCTCTGCGCATTGGAATAATATATCTTATAGATGTGACGTAGGACTTGTGTCTACTAGGTCTCTATCAAATATATGAAACTTAATTGTGAGTGCCAGCTAGCTCAGAGGTCACTAGAAACTTTCTCGAATGAACAAGAAGGGATTAGTTTCTGACAACCGCATAAACATGACAACTTTGTTTCCCCAAGACAAAACTGATCTTCAGAGTCGTGGAAACAATAGATAGATATTTTACTCAGTCATTCGTGCATGCTTCGTTTCACCAGAGGTGCAGAGAAATAGAGAGACGGGCGTTTTCAATAAAAGTATTTATTGAACAGTCTTCTTTCTCATGCAAAAGAAATGAACTGTTACAATCGTAAGACTGGCTGTAAAGTATAATGCGTACAGAAAGAAGAGTATTATAAAATAATACTGTAAAAGCATGGTATGGTTTCTAAGCCATAAAATACATACATAAATAAATAAAGACTAAAAGTACTCAACTGGTGCTTCTAAGATACGTCTTCCCCGATGTACCTAACCTAAGTCTAGTACAAGGGAAGAAGTAAGTGTGGTGTAGCATAAGTTTAGTATTCTTTTTGCCAAGAATCTATCCAAGATTTCTCTTAGGGTGTAATCAGCTCCGTACCTTGGTTTAGAATGAAGGAGGTTTGCTCAGGAATCGATTTCCCAACACCCCTCAAGGGGAGCTTGGAAACACTGGAGCTGGATTCATCAGCAAGAGAAAAGACAGCGTCTCTCTCAGTGCGTCTGCTGGAGGGTTGGCTTCCTTCGGCCCTTGCTGTAGCGAGATGCGTCGGGCAAGTAGATAGTCGAACTACTCCAAACCACCGTGTATTTGCTTAGGCAAGTGTGGGCATATTTATACCTTGAAGGTGCTGAGTATGACGTAAAGGTGGACATAATAACGTCGTCAAAGAGTCTCAGTTCTTTGAAAACTCCATGAGTTCTTGGACATATCAATATTCAAGCAAGGGGAAGTCCCTAACTGCTGAAGCCGAGTTTTCCAAGAAATCGTTGTGGATTTTCGGAACTAGTGGAAGTAGCCATGCCGTATTTGGACTGCATGAGCTATGTCTAAATATGGTTATGATTTCTATGCCTATATAAGGACAAGGTGATTTATACCTATATAAGGGCATGAATCGGGAAAATTACACTAGGGTCCTAAAATGCTATACAACAGGTTCTGTGTTACTAGCTCTACCGGAGGGACAACAGGTGGTAGGGGGAGACTTTAACTCAGTGGTATCGGGGCTTCTAGACATGCACCCTCCAGAGACATTAGAGTCTCTCAGAGGTGGCTCTCAGACTTTTTAGACGGAATGGGAATGGTGGACGCGTGGTGAACATATCATCCAGACACCATCCAACACACCTTCTACCCGGTGCTCACAATAGCCTCTTCCGTATCGATTATCTACTGGTCCCAGCGGCTCAATTCTCTGAGATGCAAGACACTAGGCATATGTCAATGGGGAGTTCGGACCATTCACCGGCCTGGACTGAGGTGGTCCTGGGCAGAAAACAAGTGGGAAGAATCGCGCCCATCAACCCCTGGTACCTCCGTAACCCAGTAGTAAGGGACCCCCTTCTGCAAACTATAGACAATTACTTCCTCGAGAGCATGGGCTTGGTCCACTCCCCCCAAACTATATGGGTGGTATTTAAGACAGTGATTAGGGGTCAGGCACTCTCCTTGAAAGCAGGCATGCGGAAGGAAAGACTTAAAACTCTGGAACAGGTGGAGAGTGAGATTCTCCGCCTTGAGGGGACTGACAGGGTAGAGATCATGGAGGATACCCTCCACATCCTGAGAGTCAAGAGAGACGAATACAAAAGCATCGCTACTGACCTGGCCAAGGAAATGGGGAGGGACAAAGTGGGTAGAATTTACAATCTGGGGACAAAGCCAGGAAACTGCTCGCCTGGCTTGACAAAAAGGACTTAGAGAGCGGGCTGGTCCCCGAACTGGAGGTCGATGGAGGACAAACGGTGACTGACCCACAGGCTATAGCCGATTAATTTGCCAACTATTTTGGCACGGGTTATTGTTCTAATTCAACCTACTCCGTGGAGGATTCCATGGAGTTGCTCAAAGATATCCAGATGCCCACCCTGTCGGCCGAAGATGGGGATGAGCTGGAAAGCGCTCTTACAAATGACGAACTGGCACAGGCAATCAGAGACCATCGACCCGGCAAGGACACGGGCCCTAATGGCCTACCAATAGAACTATACAAATTAAAACCAGATGCTTTCGCCCCACACCTATGGGCAATGTTTGATGACAGCCAGAAAAAGGGGCTGCAGCCGAAAGACCAAAGAATGGCCACGCTAGTAACAATCCACAAGGAGGGTAAACCCAAGGATAAATGCTCCTCCTATAGACCCATCTCTCTGCTCAACTCAGAGCCCAAGATCTTACCCGAAGTATTGGCAAATCACCTCATTCAAGTAATTAGCAAGTTAGTACACCCTGATCAATCCGTTTTTTTGCCTCACCGAAATACAACTTTAAATTTACGCCACCTCCATGGGGTGCTGGGCAGACTAGGCACTATTCAGGAGGCAGCTGTGGTGGCCTCACTGGGCGCACCCATGGCATTTGAAACGATAGAGTGGGCTTACTTATTCGCTATGCTAACCAAACTGGGGTTCAGGCTTGTCTTTATAGGATGGATCAAACTCCTATACACGGAGCACTTGGCACAGGTCGTGGTCAATAACAAGAAATCCGGGGTCTTTGGGCTGGGCCGGGGAACCAGACAGGGATGTCCACTATCCCCCCTCCTTTTGGCCTCTCCCAGGAGCTATTGGTGGCTTGGATCCACTGGAGCCCATTCCTCAGGGGAATCAGGTAGGCGATGGATTGGGAGGACTGCATCTCCTTGTATGCAGATGACATCCTTCTATATCTGGCCACCCCAAAGCCCTCCATTCTCGATATCTTTACTAATTTTGGAAATTACTCCGGATATAGGATAAACTGGAGCAAGTCCTTGTTGTATGTCCTAAGAGGGGATCCCCCTTCCCTGCACCAAGACTGCCCCATACAGAGGGTGAAAGAGGGTTCCTGCTACCTAGGTATCTTTATCATGGCAGACCCCAAACTTAGATACGAGCTAAACCTGCTCCCCCCTTTCCAGAGGCTCAAAAGAGACATTGACACCTAGAAGACACTCCCGCTAATAGGAAGGGCGGCATTGTTTAAAATGATGGCATTGCTGTGCTTCCTCTACGCATTGCAAAACACCGCAGACATAGACCCAACTAGATATTTTGACGATATAGAGAGTATACAGCCTGATTTACTGTGGGAGGGGAGACCCTAAATAGCCTTAAAGAAACTGGTACTAAGTTGGTACGTAGGGGGTATTGGACTGCCCGACATTAAGAAGTACTATTGGGCAACACACCTGGCGGCAATTAACCACTGCACCTACCGACAAGACGTGGACCCAGCATACAGACTGGATAAATGGCTGCACCCAGGGGGGGCATACCACAGGACTTTCTACTTGAGGCCGCAGAGATATGCTCTGACAGGTCCAACCAAGCATTCAGTGTTGGTCTGGCAAACAGCCAAGGAAAGCTTGGGTTAGGATAAGAAACTCACACAAGCCACCCCACTATGGGACTCGGAACAGCTGGGCACATTGGCTACCACATAGGGATTCGACAAGTGGGACATCATTGGCATCTCAAAAATTGGAGATCTATGGGGCAAGGGAGAAGGAGTCACTTTCACTTCTCTGCAACAGAGCCATGAGCTTGCAAGTAAGGAGCTCTTTCGCTACCTACAAGTCAGGTTTGCGCTACTGTCTAACATACCCAGAGATACCACCCTACCAGACTATTCGCCACTAGAGGACAGGTTTTTCGACAGTTATATGCCAGACAAAGTGATATCCCTGACTTATAAAAAACTGCTTAATAATTCTCCGAACACTCTGAAGTCACTCAGGCAACACTGGGAGAGGGACAGACTAGAAATAGATGACGAAGAATGGCAGGAGGCAGTTGCATCCCCAAAGGGGTTGGCTATTGCATCTAGGTTCCATCTTGTACAGTTGAAAATACTCCATAGGATATATGTCACCGGACCATCTCTAGTCGAAATGGGGCAAGCAGAGGACGGCAACTGTAGACGAAGGTGTCGACTGCTGGGTTGATTTATGCACATAATATGGGAATGTGAATTTGTCCAATCATATTCATTGAAAATACACGTGTGCATGAACAGGGTGTTGGGGGCTGCCTTGAGGCCAGAAGCCAAAATATGCCTATTGAACATATGGGAACCCACCGATCTCTGCAGCAAAGGCAAAATCTGGGTCACACTGGGTCAGATGGTGCCCAAACAAATATTGCACAAATGTCGGGGCGGGAGAGCCGCCCAAGGTAGCATCTTGGAAGAAAGACATGGAACAAATTCAGAGGCAATATACCACAAACTTTCTATGTACCCTGTAATCATGACAAAGTTTGTTATAAGTTTCTGCCTTACTTGTTGAAACCTGTAAAGTCGACTCGAATCTGTTAATAAAAGAATTTCAAGAAAAAATAAAATAAGTTTAAAAAACTATTTTTTACAACTATAATACTGAAAACGATTTTGAAAACATTGATATTCCTTAAAAAGATATTACTTACCTCAAAAAACGATTTTCTTGCAAACGATATTAGTGCATCATGATATTTGTGTCACGATATTTATTTTCCAATATTTATGTCTCCTGATATTTAAAAATCAATGGGCCATATTATCAAGCAAGACACCCCTCTATGGAGATTATAGGGAGTCTTTCAATCTTTGGGGCATATTATCAAGTAAGGGCGTTACATTATCGTCGCTTTTATCGGCAGGAAACTGCCGATAAAGCAGCGATAATGGGCTTGATAATATGCTCTATGAATTCACATCTAACATGGGCTTAGATTGGCATTCATAGAGCATATTATCAAGCCCATTATCGCCGCTTTATCGGCAGTTTCCTGCTGATAAAAGAGGCGATAATGTAACGGCCTTACTTGATAATATGCCCCTTTATTCGTTTGTGAAGATTCTTTCGATCCTTTGTTAACTTGTACACAGCATGCCTATACATGTGTTTACATTGTTACCATGGTTGTGCTTTTCTCTAATGGTGATCAATTGAGCTCCATAGGGCGGATTATTTAAACAGCAATTTGTGTGAGTTGATTTATACTATTCCGTACATTATTGCTTTGGGAGCCTCTCGTTATAATTACATTCTCTGCAACAGGAAGGTATGCTTTACCTGTGAATAACAAACGTTATTGCTTCTCTGTCTATGAGGAAAGTAAGCAAACCTTTCTGCTGTTTTATGGTTTTCCACAGAAGGCTTACAAAATGCTCCTCATTACAAATTGGATCTCCAGGATATTTCTGAAATATTTCTGAAATATGAAGCTTTATTTCCAGCACTGTATATGACAAACTGAATTTTATAACTTGTCCTCCTAACAAGATATGCACTTTCATTCCCTGCGGATATTTCTTCACGTTTTCCCCTCCGCTTTTTCAAATATAAATTTCGAATCATCTTTTAAGTGCGGCATTAGCAAATCAGTATCCATATATTATATAGCAGCCATTTGTTTCTTCATAGCTACTGAAATTGAGCATACATATGAATAATGCTAAACAAAGTTCCTGTTCAAGTGTAAAGCATCCGACTCTCAGTGCAGACGAGTCTGCTTATATAAATATGCAAAACTAGTTTTAACAACACTGCAACACATTGTGTAATACATTGCTCTTATAATCCTTCTTGGACTCAGAACTGAATTATGAATAGTACACATAATTATGTAATTATTTTTAAGATGTTCAGTGTCATCTTTGGAACAGCTCTGTTTGCAATCAGAGCCATGGCATGGAAAATATTTCATGTACAATGTCAATTAAACTGCCTTTCATGGTTAAACACACCAATAAAGCCTTTAATGACATCAGCCATTTTAGGAAGCCACCAAATTTAGCTGGTGTAAAGCCTTTAATAAGAAACAGCTATTGTGTTTGGCTTTTTGAGAAGAAGCGAAAAGGTGGAAGGACTTTCTTTAATGGGGACTCTAGCTAGTGCTTCTTGAAAGCCCTGCATGAAATTTCTTTTCAGGGTTATTGTTTGTGATCCACACCAGGCATTACTGAAAATTCTAGATGATCTTGATATAAATAGATATGCTAGAGTATGTGAAACCCAAGGTATTGTCAAATGGAGAGCGAGGCTTGGCCACTACAGAATCTTGGAGAAGCAGATGTAGTGGCGGTTGGTGACATTTGAAAGTGGTGTTGCGTAAAAGTTTGGTATAACTCTTATATAGTGAGCGGTGTGGGAAGCTTAATGACCAAACGTGTAGTCTAGGCTGGATCCTAGTCCAGAGAAAAAAATTGAAAAAAAATCTGCAAATCTTCAACCACCTCTGTTTCTTCTTCAGAACCCTCTTTTCTCTCTTCCCCGAATGCACTTTATTGCATCTCCCTCATGTCACCACTTCCAAGCATAAGCTGCACTCACTCACATCTAAGCAATGTATTTACTTTTGCTTTTGCCCTGTAAATATGGTGCCATCTGTGCATTCCCTTCACACACATTTTCACAAAATTGCAATTACAACTGGAATACACGACCATTTTTCTGTGGGCTCTGCACAGAGGCCAACCCAATAGTAGGCACTTGGCTTTTGTTTCAGCATCAGCGTCATAGTTCTCAATCAAAGCTCCTCATGAACAACGGCCCAGCTCAAAGTATGCACAGTAAATAAATACAGAAAGAAATACAACAAGATTAAATAGTTAACTCTTGCGGCAGGGCAGTTTAAGTAAAACCTGAAGTGAGAGAGGAACTAAATTGCTGACATGCATTGCCATAATGTATTTAACACTCATTGTTCGTAATTCAATCCATGTTTATGGCCTTAATGTCGTTAGGGCCATGAAGATAGGACCAGTTTTAATGTCATACAACAGATAACTGCCTATTGTAAGCACTCACTTTGTGCTTGACTCGGATATTTGGATCAACTTCACAAGGGTACAAAAATCCCTTGCCTGCGCGTTATTTGGATCAATTTCACAGGGGAACAAATGCAGCAGCTCCACTTCTAACGGGGTGAGTGTTTGATTTGTTCAAACGCTCCGTCCATCATCCCCTTTTGTATCGCTTTGTTCACCCTAAGTGTGGCAGGGTATGCTCAGACGTGAGTCCCTTGTTCACTTGGCCACTGGATTCAAGATAGCCTGGCTGATGAGGATTATGAATCCGAAACCGGTCCCAGGATGCTTGTTTCCGGTCCAGGGAAGACATGGCTTGGCAGTTCGGGCTGGACTGTTCCCATAAGGCACAGGGTCAGACTGATTTGCATATAGCCATGTCTGAACTGGGGTGGCTGAGTGAACTAAAGAATGGTGATGGATTAAACCCAGATCAGTTGACTGGGGGTGAGTGTTTGATTTGTTCAAACGCTCCGTCCATCATCCCCTTTTGTACCACTTCTAACGGGGCCAGCAATGTGGAGCCAGGGCCTGAGGTGTCACAGTAGGGGAGGTTAGGGTGGCAAAGAGTCTCAGCAAAATATATATAACAGATGATTAGCATTCTAACAATTACCATTACAGAGTATAGGGCCACAAAACACATGAGCTTGCATCCACGCCTGCGTGACGAATGGGAAAGGGTGGGATCTATGCCTGTGAATGACAGATTTCTGCTCTCACGCAGGTACGGAGACTCCAGCACCCAAAACCATGACTCTGAAAGTGTCACTGGTATATAGTGGATAGTGTTATAGACTCCAATATCATTGATTCTTTATAGAGGGCTTTAGAACAGTAAGCCCTTCATCTTGGGTCACAGTTCAGAAAGTTGATTTACTGCCTGGCTTCCGTCTCCTGAGTCAGAGCGAGGCGGGGCAGGCAGCCTGGGACAGACAGCCCAGACTTGAATGCATCTATTTGGTTAGTGACACAATTGTATCTCTAAATAAATTGATCTGGTATACACTCAAAATATCGAGTTTTTAATAACGATTTGCATTAATATCGAATTAAAAAAATAGAATGGACACAATATCGAATGGACAGAATATAGACTACAAAAATATCGAATAGAATAGCAGAAATATCAAATTCAAAATATAGAATGGACAAAATATCGAATGGACAGAATATAGAGACCAAAAATATAGCATAATATAGACAACAAAAATATCGAATTTGAGGTAAGTAAGTTAATTTCAATTTTTTAATAATATCAAATTTGTTAAAGTGATTTTTTTATGTTAGTATATGTGTGAAAAGTGTATATTTATTTTATAATTTATTTTAATGAATTAATTTTATGGCATTTAATTTTTGGGTAATATAATTCTGTAGCGGGTTGTGGGTTTATAAGGGAATAGGGTGGGAAGTAATTTAATTATAATTAATTAAATTTTTTAATTTATTTATTGGTATTTATTTTGAAGTAATTGTTAATTAATTGGTAATTGGTAATTAACTAAAATATAATTGGTGATTAATTTTAACTAATTGATTAATTGATAATTATGTTATTTTTTTTATTTTTTTTCTGTAGCGGGTTGTGGGTTTATAGGGGAATAGGGTGGGAAGTAATTTAATTATAATTACATTTTCTAATTTATTTATTGGTATTTATTTTGAATTAATTGTTAATTATTGTTAATTGGTAATTCATTAAAATATAATTGGTGATTAATTGTAATTAATTGATTAATTGATAATTATGTTAATTTTATTAATTTATTTTCTGTAGCAGGTTGTGGGTTTATAGGGGAATAGGGTGGGAAGTAATTTAATTATAAATAAAAAAATGTTTTAATTTATTTATTGCTACCAACGCTTTCCCTACTGTTGCACTCTCTGGAGTTCGAATAGTAATTTGTACCCCTACGCTATCCAACACTTTCCCTAGTGTTGCACTCTCAGGCGTGGGAATAGTCATTTTTACCCCTACGCTATCCAACGCTTTCCCTACTGTTGCACTCTTTGGAGTGGGAATAGTGAATTTTACACTGCCGCTATCCAACGTTTTCCCTACTGTTGCACTTTCTGGACTGGGAATAGTCATTTTTACCCCTACGCTATCCAACGCTTTCCCTACTGTTGCACTCTCTGGAGTGGGAATAGTCATTATTACCCCTACGCTATCCAACGCTTTCCCTACTGTTGCACTCTCTGGAGTGGGAATAGTAATTTTTACCCCTATGCTATCCAACGCTTTCCCTACTGTTGCTCTCTCCGGAGTGGGAATGGTAATTTTTACCCCTACGATATCCAACGCTTTCCCTACTGTTGCACTCCCTGGAGTTGGAATAGTAATTTTTACCCCTACGCTATCCAACGCTTTCCCTACTGTTGCACTCACTGGAGTGGTAATAGTAAATTTTACCCTTTCCGCTATCCTACGGTAAAAATATTGTATTAATATTACGTTTATATATATATATATATATATATGTATTAACAAATCAATTTGTATGTTTTTTTTACTTACATTGATTATTTATGAATTTTACGGTTATTTAAGTATTTTAAGTATGCTTAGGTTAATTATATTTATTATTTCAATAATTTTTTATTAATTTAAAGTATTTTAAAAAATTCGATATTTTGACTAACTATATTTTTTACATCGATATTTTTGATTCAATATTTTTGTACTTACCTGTTTGGAGATAGGAGGCCGATATTTTCGTATTCTATTTTTTTACCTCAATATTTTTGTAACTCGATATTCTTGACGTCGATATTGTTTCAATGATCCAATTGATCTATTTAATATTTGTACAGGAATGTGAAGGAAATAATTTTAGGGGGACGCAGCCCCAGAGTCCTAATGAAGAATCTGTCCCTGAGCAGATGTATGAAAGCATGAGGGTGCATTCAAAAACAGGATAGAAATTGGGGTATGTGGATGGAACAAAATGAAACGTCTTATCAATCGGGTAAGTTTACCTGTTTGGTGACGCCATTGGCGCAGATGAAAATAACAGTGACAATTCTACATTCATGATAACACCAATATTCTAAAGAATACAAAAAGCTGGCTGTGACTCTGCTGTATTGTTTCCATGTTTCCTTCTGCAATATTAAATTGCCAATGAAATGCTTTCTAAAAACAATGATCTCTGTGGGAAGTTGATGACTTAGTACTGCAGTTGCCCAGTCTCAAACATTATGAACTTTAACCCCTTGCATGCTGATGACTGCCCCCATCCGTCATGCACTACGGCGCTCGTGTGCTGATGACGGCTGGGGGCCGTCATAAACCCACCCACTCGCGATTTTGCCGCACAGGCGCAGAATCGCGGCAGCATGCAAGGGGTTAAAGTGAATTTGTTCTTTCGAGTCCAGATGCCACCAAAAGTCCAAAACGGATCTTCATTGTTCGCAGAAAGGGACACTTCCTAGATCACTGAAGTCTCCTTAATGCTTTCACCATTATTTAATGTCTACACCTGGCTGATCTGTTATACCACCAATCTCTGCTTCCAGATGTATGCCAAAGACACTTGAATGCGTCTGAGATTGGGGAATGCTCTCAGGCACTACCACAACTCACATCCTCGCTGTTGGCAGAACATAAGATCACTGCCTTTAAGGCCTACTTTATGTTCCCGTTACACTTCAATGTCTTCTTAAGGCAGATATGGTCTTGTCATGCAAACTCTTATTCCAGATAGCCATTGATCCTCAAATTCATGGGAGTGGAAATGACCCCAAACACTACGACACCATCACCAAGTGACTCTTGTCTATTATTTATCGAATGAAGGAAGACTTGTTAATCCTCTTTCAATCAAAATCACTAATTCTGATCGTAGTTGACACACACACACAAATGAGTTACTCTGTTTGACTGGCATCAAGTCTTAGGAGCATCCTTAATCTCATTCACAAAACTGAAATCACAGGTATTTAGTCTGATACTGACCACGCCTGCTCCGCTCACATCAGTGCTGTTGTCATCACTGTATACAAGCAAATCCAAAAATATCTCAGACCTTTTGATTCCCATTTAAGAAACCAATAATCACAGTCTTGTTTTCTCTCAAATCTCGAGAGAACCTGATTTTTCCCAGGTGACACAGTATCCTGAGAAGAGACTACGGGGCATATTATCAAGTGAATTATCACCACTTTAGCAGCAAAAAGTGGCAATAATTATAACGCATTATAAACAAGGACACGCTAGCGCATGTATCCTTGATTTATCTCTTGTTTCTGTCACCACTCGCTACGCATCGATAATGAGATGCAAAGTAGGAGTGGCTGACAGAAACAACATGGGAAAATATTGCGAAAGCAGCTTCGCAATATTAGCAAGGAGGGGTAGCGATGATAATAATCGCGCTACCTCGGGCCTAACGCAGGAATTTAATGTCTGCTAAATTCATGTATTAGGCATACCTAACATGGGAGGTGGATTATGGGGTTAAGGCCACAGGGCCTTATCATCAAGATCATCGCCGTTTTGGGAGGGACATCGCTGTTTTTAGGCTATGTTTGGCCATTTGCCCGCTACCTCTGGAATATTTATCGCCATAACGTTGAGCGTTAGTAATACAGCGCTAGCTTGGCGAAATATTCCAGCGATAGCCGGCGATAAAGAAAAGCACGCTAAGCGTGCTCGGCGATAATTATCGCCAACCCTAGATAATATGCCCCCACAGACTTTATTTAGACTTTGGGGAATAGGATACTTTCACAAATGTGACGGATGTCTTCTGCACTTTTTATAAATACATTGTGGCCCATAGCGCTTATATTGGAACTAACAGTATTTCCACCACATTTTGATGGCATAACCTATCCACCAACCTCTAATTAATGCCCTGAATATTGTATCAAAGTTCCAAAGCATGGGGATAGCCAGTAACATCAACATATCATATGTGAAAAGCAAACATTTTTATTCCTGCGTTTTTGCCTGGAATATTCTGTCTGGTCATTGATCTATCACCATAGGCTCCAATGCCAATATATGAATATCTTAACACACTATTCCCATATAGTTTTCAAAAGAAAAATAGAGGATTGTGCTGCGTTGCAAGTACGCGCTAAGAAAAAAAACAGGGTCATTCACATAATGACGAGAACATCTTAACTACACTACAAACTGCATAGATTTACTCATAGTTTGGGGGACACATGATTTGCAGTCCTATGTTTAGAAATCTACAGCAGGTGTACATTTTCCGACATAATTCTTTTGCTTATTTCCCTTCCAGATGCCCTCTGTAATGAAGGGGATATTTGGTCCACTTCTTTACCCAGATCGTACATCCATGCAGACCTTGGTTAACTAAAGCCAGGGGCTCACTTGAGTTAGAAAGAAATATTGACAATGTTTGTGAAAACCCAAACTCCAAATGTCAGCCTCTCTGACCCTCTCTTAGCAACCCTTACATTCCCACCCCATTACTCTGGATAATCTGGCGAAGTGACAAATTGTGCAGAGTGGCATATGCTACCCATGCATATGTAACTATCCAAATGGCCCAGTTCTGTGAATTTCACCCCCTTTCTTTACATGGTGATAACTCTGGCTCATAATATTTTGCACATATTTAGGCTAATTTATAATCAACTTTCAAATGGAAACATTCAATTGGCATACTTTGGTGGTGCACTGTACACCCATGGCCTCTTTGATACCCCATAGAGCATCTAGTAGTATAGGCCATGTGGCACACATCTTTTAGCTACTTGTGACAAATAGGGACCCTTGCGTCTAGTCAGGGTAAGGGGGTACACTCCTAAAATAACTTCTGCTCGCCCCCTTGGTAGTTTGGCAGGAGCAGACAGGCTTATCTCAGTGGCAGTGTGTAAAGCATTTGTGAACACATACAGTAACCAAGTGACAACACCACAGATGGACACCACACAAGTTGTATATTAAAAATAAGTATCTTTTATATAGATTTAACACAAGACCACAAATGACAAAAATCCACAATACTATACTTAAAATGGTAGAATTAGCTTAGTTCTCTTTAGATCTTAAAATGCGACACTTTGAGTCAAGGTACCTTAAAATGCGTAACGCAATACAGCGAAAGTGTTGCAGGGAAGGTGATGCGTTGGTTCCCTACTGCTGCATAGGGGACGGTGATGTGTCGGTTTCTTACTGTGCTTCCATGGCGATGCGCGAGCAACGCCGTGATGCGATGAAGTTTTGGTGCAAAGAAATAAAGATGATGTCTTCTTCTTGATGCGGGCCGCGACAGACCCTGCACCATGTTTCCCGGTGATGCGGCGGCGTCTGCTGCGACGTTGATCCTCTTCTGAAAAATATGGCCTCTAAAAACAACTATTTTGTGATATTATAAATATTTGATGTTTGCCACACATATTAACTAGGTGTGGGTGGAATTTGCGGAGTTGCCTTATGCAAAATTCCGCGAAACCGCAAGAAATCTCCGCGAGCACACGGAATTTTGCGTGTTCACAGAGATTTTGCTGCGCCCGTATTTACTAGTTATCCAAGAAGATGCCACCATTTTGTGCAATTCCTCTACTCACCTGGAGTACTTTCTACTGGCTATTCAGTAAGTGCTAACTCGTTGGGTAAATGTATAGTGCTTTAACTCTATGTAGAATGGACAGTCAGACTCTTCGCTTTTAATTATTCACCTTTTCTGACAACAAAACGACACTAATTACTAGCAAGACAAATTCTGTCTCAAGTTTGGTCCTTGGAACACATCAGACAATCTATGCAGCTTCACTGGCGATTTTGAATGGGTGCATGTTTGCTGATTTTGCCATGCAAATAGATAGTGCAAATGTTCTTATTAGAGGCGCTTTGAGGTGCATAGCAGGGCAGGCATGTTGCTGTGCTAGGAACCGAAAGGCCCGCCTCGGGCAGTAAGCATGGCATGGAGCCAGGGCAAGCATCGCGGGCCAGGCGGTGCTGCAAGGCCTCGCCACACCCAGGGTCTTTTGAATCTCGATAAAATGTCTGCATCCACGGCGGGTTGTCCTGGCCCTGCCTCGGTGGTGAAACGGCAGTAAGATGACGATGAGAAGAGTCTTTTTTGCCTGAAACGGTTTATCATTGAAACAAGAAGATCAGGTTTGTAAAATCTGTCAAGAAGAGAGACAGAAGATGAACCAAATAAACAGTCCCTATTGCTCCATTCACACACGCCACAATATCACCGAGCTCCGAAGGGCATTCATCGTACTTGAGTTACACTACGCAGACGTGCCAGTCTTTAGCCCTTGCGCACAGTGACACAGGCCACACCTCTCATCTGATTGTGAAAAGGTCTCCATTCCCTGACTGGTGTTTCTTCACTTGTTTTTTATGAGTGGTTGTAAAGTGCTGCATTATGTGTCATGGGCAATATGATATATGTGATGTATGACGTTACAACCCATGCTTTTACCACGCATGCTTTTACAACGCAAACCTTTACAACGCATAGCGCTTTGGGGTGCTGGATAGTGAATAGTTTAATTTACTATTCCAACTCCAGTCCCCAAGGACACTAGAGAAGGTGTTGGATAGTAAATTAAATCTATTCCCTATCCTAGAGCGCCCCCAGCGCAATGCGTTGTAATGGTTTTCGTTGTAAAACCTGCTTTGTAAAAGCACTGCATTGTAAAGGACGTTTCCCGTAATTAGAGCCTCAATAGAAAGGGCGTGTCTGAATTGGAGGGTTTTTATCCATCACTGCTTGCGCCCGTGTTTCTGCCCGTATGAAGTACTAAACTCATGTCAAGCCATGCCATTACTTAAGACTTCCAGTTCTGGTAATTTCAACAGAGATCCAGTTTTGGAAAATACATAATCAAAAGTGACGTCCAGTGGTCTATTCCATATAAATATGAGCAAATCATTGAAGTGCTTTTCAGAATCTGATGAAATCAGTATCAGATCATGCAAAAAAAATTGGCGGTGAGCGGCAAATTCCATTCTGCCGCGGATTGCGGAAGTTTTGACATTTTTGTGCTCCGCACGGAACTGGAAATGCAGAAATTTCGCAAGTTCCGCAAGCGGAACGGAATTTGCCGCCCACCCCTAAATTGTTGTTCTGTCAGCCCCCCTCTTACCCCATTCTTCCTTCAGAGGGGATCCCTTGCTCTCTCAGTGAAGCCATTCTTTTGTGCCATCGAGCCAATACGGCTCTACTAGCAGGATTAAAAGGGGCATTGGTACTGTGTTTGTGTGGAAATGCAGAGGCGCCTGGACACTTGGAGCGGAGGTAGAATGCTCAATGATGTATAAATGGCTGTGCTTCCAGCAGCCTTGACACCGAATGCAAACTCAGCGGGCAGTCCTGGGGGGGGGACTGGAGGGATGATGCATTGTGGTTGAGAAGAATTAACGTAAACCATTAAGAGTGGCTTTGTTGAGAGTGCTCGCTGGCACAGTACATGTCTCAGGGTCACGCTGGTTAGACCTGATCTTCCTCTTGGGCCCTCTGAGGCAGCTGTTAAATTATCAGAGAATCTTAAAACGTGGGTGCAATTTTCATGTCAGATTAAAGATGTATTCAAAAGCAACTATATTTTTCATTAAATGGTAACAGTAACTTGACGCAAGTCAGGCAAAACCGTTAAAATATGACTTATCTCAGATTCGTTTATTCCATAAATACATTGAAAATGTTTCCTGAATTAAAATCCATCAATGGCATGCATACTATTGTTAAAGTTTTTCTGTATTTATGTTTTGCGCATCATTAAGTATGTGTAAAATGTAGTTTTACTCTCAAATTATATATGTATACACTGATATAGTGCTATCGTCTTTGAAATCAATTTCTTATGAAATGTAGAAATATTTTTCCTGACACGTGTTAACCAGGCTGAATTTGGGACTGAAAGTTGCCTTCTTCTAAATGTTTAGTTCCCCCTTCACATTGTATTGTTCGTCATTTCTGCTGAACGCCGCCATGTTTGTTTATTTTCATTGACGCTGTTCTTGCAGTTCTCGATTAAACCTTTACAGGTTGGTCACGATTCTATATCTTTTTCAAGGACCTTCCCCAAGCTCACTGTGCCCCATTCTTTCATAACAGTATCCTGTTGTTAATGGAACTAGTTTGTCCTGCCATCTCTGGATGACAATAGTATAGAGTGGGCAGAATCAATATTCATGTAGTGGGATAGTGCTCAGGTGCTAGGGCAATATGACATTTAATAAAACTGTGCTTTCATTTGCCATCATACCATGATGATTTATCAGTTTTAGTGATTTCATTTGCAAAAATAGTGTATATAAACCCTTCATTAGGGTGTTGCGTCAGAAGACTGATGTGCTTGTAGGGGTGATATATGTTTCTCTTTTGATTTTGCTGCTCACTTGGCACTTAGAACATTTCTGATTTTACACTACTTTGTATTGATCTATTTGCTGAGATACTTCACGACAATGAATTTAGGCATTTGCATCTACCAATAACACCTTTTGGATTTTTGTAATAAACCTTTTAAATGCATTCAACGGATCTACAATTCAATAATTGAGTGGGCCCTTACCTGATTTACTTTATTTTGGTTGTGTTGGGAGGTGCCTTACCTTGTGGAAACATTGTCTCATGAACTTGGGGTTTAACATTTTCTGTGATTCGTCAGCCTGTGGGCGTTTAGTTAACGAGCTGCCCAAAATTTCAAATCTGAAATGTATGCTTGAAAGAAATTTTTACGTACTTACATTTAAAAAGAGATCATTCTTGAAAGTACATATTTGTAGACAAGCAGCAGCAGACTGGTTTTTACAGTGCAACATTTTGGCTTCCTCCAATTTTCTAACTCATGTTAGGAAAATGCTACTAGCTCCAAATTCTCAGCATGGAGATAAATCTGTACAACAAATAAAAAAAGTATTGCATTTAAATTAGATGCACGCTTTATATATGATGTTTAAGCTGCTATATTAATACTAAAAGGCCTGCCAATTTTACAGAGGTAGGAATTGGATTATAGGTGCACATCCAAAACAGATGACTAGATTATGAATGTTCACAGACTGAGCAAATAAATACAGGTATTTTATTCAATGAGGTTGTTTTGAAGTAAGAGGACTGTGATCAAAACTTTACCATATAGGTTGCTGTTGATAGAGGTAACATGAGTTTTTGAAATAATCAATCATTCAAAGTATGAAACAAAAGCAAGAGGAGCACAAAATCTTTTGAATAATTTTAGTAAAAGGTTTAAGCCCATTTAAATGGCAGAATCTTATGAAGCTCAAGCCTTACTGTCCCACTTCATACTTACTTTTTCCTGTGGTCAACTTACCAACCGGTGGCGCAAAAGTGACGCAAGGGACCATAAATAAGACCCCAGATACGTGTTGCACGCGCACCAAAGGCGTGCCAAAGGCACACCAAAAGCAAACTCGTCTGCGCTTGAATAGCTTCTTGCGCCAGAACCCCTAGATCATTCTGCTCAGGAAAGGGCTCCTACACTTACTATTTGTGACAGGACCTGCTAAGCTTTAGGGTGAGTAGTACTGGTCATTTATGTTTCCAGTTTAAGTCAGAGGCTCTGGTTCTTAACATTGACGTTTTTCAATCTGTCCAGACCTTCCCATAGCAGTGCGTCCTCGGAATATATAAGCTGAAGACTCATTACAATTGGCAGCAGAGTCACCCACTAATGGATGTATGACGTTACAACGCATACTTTTACATCGCATGCCTTTACAACGCGGTATTTACAACGAATACCTTTACAACGCATAATGCTTTTGAGTGCTGGATAGTGAATAGTTTAATTTACTATTCCAAATCCAGTCCCCGTGGATAGTAGGGAAGGTGTTGGATAGTACATTAAACCTATTCCCTATCCTAGAGCGCCCCCCAGCGCAATGCGTTGTAATGGTTTGCGTTGAAAAAGTTGCGTTGTAAATTGTGTACCCCCCCACGAATACATTGTTGTGCTTTCTTTTAAAAGTGCTCACTTCTTAAGAACATAACCGTTTTTTTAATGTTTATTCAGTCCCACAATCCTGACTGCATTTTTTGTAACAGACTTGAGCTTGTGATAATTCTGACCCAGATGTTGCAGAAGCAATGTCAGGTGGATACAGTGTTTACATCTGGACCGTAGACACAGGCTAGGCGGAGGACTGGCCGTATTTATCGTAGAGTATACCAGTGTATTACTTCACCATACCCTCTTTCATCTGTGAGGCTATTTCTTATGATCTATAAGTCATTGACACTTTTACTTATTCAGGCCTACTTATTTACTATCCTCCAGGACTTAGGGCAGGGTTTGTTTCCTGTATGAGTACACTTCTTAAACCTTTTGTTCATAAATTAAATGTCATCCTTTTGGAGGATTTTAATTTCTATTTGGAAAGGTTATCCTCTCTAAATTCCAAATCTGTTATTGAAAGTATGTCAGTTTTGCTTACTATCAATTAATGCATGATCCTGCTCATTTGGCTGGACACACTTTGGATGATATTTTTAGTAATAGTAGGAGTCACAACAATATTAGTTTTACACTTCCTCTTTTGAGTTAGAGATGCAAAATGGGGCTGGCAGGATCTCCTCCCATTTGTTCCCAGGGCCCTCTTAGACCTTCTGACTTTAATCCCAGCAAGAGGGAGAGCCTGTTTTGACCCCGACAGAGGGTAGAGTACCTGGTGTAAATAGGGGAGTGGATATGGGAGAGACAAAGGCAGTCCACATGGAAGATGGGTTTGTCTGTTTTCATTCAAGGCTTCTGAGAATGTTTACAGTAAAGCAAAGACCACAAAAGCAGATGGACATGGGGCAACAGTAGGCAAGAAAGAGTGTAGTAAATTCTCCAGTCAATGGCTAGTGCACAGTAAAAGAGCCCCTCACCAACTCCTCCTCAGAACACTCCTAGACTCGTGCAGAAAACATCTGAGAAATAAAGACCCTACTAGAAGGGAAAGATTCATGGCATCCATAAACTGCACCTGCCCTCCAAGGGTAGGGACGGGCATCTCCGGTTCAGGGGCCCAAAAAAAAGCAGAAGGACTCCTGATTCCAAGAGACCCAGATAACCACAAAGGACTGGGCCCTACAGGAGCCCTGGCTGAATAGAGACCTAGTGCATAAAAGGCTGTACCTTTCCTAAATTCAGACTTGTCTAGGGGCGGGCAGAGCAGGAGGAACGCCATAAACTCGGAGTACACCTGCTCTACTACACCTGCAGTTCCCTTAGCACTCTAGAGACAGGGAGCCACTGGATTATCATCAGCAATCCTTTAGTTCCACCTATGGAACCCCTGATCCAAACATCCATCTGTTACAGAACTGTTGTGCCTCAATGATGGTTGTCCGGCCCTATTGAAGAGGAACTACCATCACTCTTTTTTCCCATCGTGTTTCCAGCATTTGATACATGGCAGAACTGAGCACGGGAAAAGTAAATTGGTCCCTATGTGCAGCAAAAAATCTCCCTGCATGTCAGTGTCATTCGCCTTTTGTTCACAGAAAACAAACTCCAACTTTGGGTGATTTCTTTCATTGAACATAAATTTTTCTGCAGCAGGGGTTTTAAACATGGCACCAGGTCGGAAAATACCACTATTGTGAAGGGAACCGCTATGGCAGTAAATCACTCCATAGTAGCGAGATCCCTTCTAGGCAGTTGGGGAACTTTAAATAAGGTGTGAAAAGAGCATGCTGCCACTGACCTGGCAGAACTGTGACTCACCCCCAAAGATTAAATATGCTTCTTAGTTATTTCTCTCACCTCTGGAGACTTGATATGGATGCTTGTCCAGTGAGGTTGTATACTAGGTGGCCATGTCTTGTCTGGGCTTTAAAAAGGTTCAGCAGGACCTCACAGTAAATGTTTCCCATATCATGAAGTCAGGATTGGCTACAACTTCCCCCTTTTTCTTACTCTCAGGAATGTATGCAATTAGAGTACATCTAATTCCAAGGTAAAACCACAGGGCTGAGGCAGAAAATCTATTCCAGCTGCAAAGTGAACTCCACAGCTATGAAAGCTAGCTCTGTCATGATCTTAGCTTTTCAAAGGCTTCAGCAGTGGCTCATCAATGATCAATTTCTGACTTCGAGGACCCTCACCAGATTCACTTTGGACCATGCCCTGCTGGATAAGTGTAAGCTTAAAAAAGTGATTAAGGGCCTGATTATGAGTTTGGCGGTAAGGGTTACTCCGTCACAAAAGTATTTGATATCCCGTCCACCAAATTACAATTCCATTACATCCCGTGGACATTGTAATATGGCACACTGGATATCTGTCACATTTGTGATGGAGTATCCCAACCTCAAAAATCGTAATCATGTTCTAAGTCTCAGGGTTAAAACTTTGAGAGGGATGAAGCAATTGTTGTAACAGCTTCATTGCGGTCAGCCTAAAATTGCTCCTAGGTCCCACTTATCAGTGAACTGAAATTTTTGAATGCCACATTACTTTTTCTTGGTACTTTTTTCCATAAAAAAATGAAACTGTCATATCTGCGGTTTCCCCACATTATGGTATTAGTTTATGTGTATTTTAGCCTATTACATTTTTCTCTATTTTCATACATTTGTTTGGGAATTTAATTTTGCTGCTTTCTTGATTTTCTCACATTTCTCTGGGGAATGGACTGCTGCATGGCCATAATTATGGGGGTTGAGCAGAGTTCCCCTAAGAACCGTATTTTATCCTAACCAGATTGAATTTATTAAGTTATTAGGGCTATTTTCATGAATTCATAACTGAATTTCTCCTTTAGCGAGTTCACTTTTGCAGATCTACAGACAAATAAATAGACACACAAAAAGTAATGGAAGGAGTGCATGCAACAAGTGTAAACCACTGGCAACCACTCTGCTTAGGATTTTCAATACTCACCCTGCTTCTCAAAGGAGCAGTGTATCATAATTCCAGAACAGTTCCAGAACTAATAGGCCTGATCCGTGAGGTAAAGGTTTGATTCTATATCACAAAAAATAAGGAACCCAAGTCTGTGCATACTGTTGACCACTTAGGACTTTAAGTCAAAGACACTAAAGGCGATGGAAGGAATGCTTGCAATAGTCTAGACTTCTTTTCTCCCACTGTGACTCAACTTATGTAAACATGTTCTGACCCAGCTTCTCATGGGAACAGTCTATCCCGAACTACCAGGCGGAGCCACGTCCTAAAAGGAATTCAGGTAACCCCAGACACGTTTCAGCCTAAAAAAAAGCATGTATTCTATGGTTGTTTTTATTCTGAGAGTGTTTATTTGACTATTATTGGATTCAAGCTGTTATCTAAAGGCAATGGAGTTCTGGAACAGTTCTCCTGCTAAATAATTGTAGCTTCCTAGCAATCCCTTGCTTCTTTGTAAGAAAGTGCTTACTAGAAAAACAGGCTCATTTTATGGAATTGTTTTCTAATTAGTCACATTACACACCAACAGGCTGCTGCTGCAGTGCCCATAAAATAAAAGCTTACAGAGCAGAAAGCAAAGACGTGCGGGAGAACTTGACGGGAAAGGCCAGGGGCAAGTTAACCACGGGAATGTGTTGTTCTTTCGAGTTTGGCAAGAAAGTGAAAAAAAACTTCCAACATGGCACAGACACCAATATTTATGAACATACTAGCTATTATTTTTTAAATATATGTATTCGTCTTTAACACGAAGGTGAACGATTATAAAGTGAGGGTACATATGCAAGGGTCGCTCGAAGTCACGCCGAGCATATTAACACCAGGGTGAGAACTCAGGACCATAATGTTAAATTGCAAAGTGCAGTGACAGAGGATGTATGATTTGTGAAGTGCAGACGGCATGTGAGAACACAGCTGTATGTATCAGTGATCTATGGTATTATACCAAAGGAATGCAATTAACAGTTGAAATGCTGAGCCTGTTGGCCGATCCTGCTCTTTAACTAAGTGCGAGCTTAAGAAATGATTTTGCCAAATTTGGCTCTGTCAGTCACTGATTCCAGGGAGGTGTCTAAAAGAAAAAAGTATCGCTTTGGCCGAACAGGTGCTATGTTATAGAAAAATAGGCCTCAATAAGGTTCGCCGGGCAGGTTGAAATGGAGGACAGCAGAGTAGTGTATGTGCTAATGATTCCCTTCCATAATTACACAATCTGCAGCAGGTGGTGGCTGCAAGAGTTCTCTAATTTGGATTCGATTCTGTTATTGGAAACTGAAGCAATTTTACTGATACATTTTAACACGTGTTTTCCCACTGCCTGATGGAGATGGGGTTTGGCTGAATTGTCCAATTGCTGTTAGTGACTCATGTTGGACCTTAGCTAAAAGGGCCTCCATATCCAATTCTCGTGGGCGATGGTACAGCTGTTTTCTTATTACAGATGTGATGCTTGATTGGCTGACCGTGTTTGGTCCCAATTCTTCGCTGCAAGACGCAGGCATTTCTTGCTGCAGCAAGCTTCGTAAACCATGAATTGTTAGCGCTTGTCAAAGTTGCTTTTATTAAGGCCTTCATAGTGTTGGCAGGAGCAGCCCTTGACTGAAAATAATATTTAGCCACTGCTGCCAAGTTCTCGAGATTTTGCTGCACAAGCTCAAATTCCATCCTAATAAAAGTGTTGTTTGTGTGAGGGAGGAGATGGAATTCCTTCTCATAATCTGTGCAGTGGATCCTTTCTAGCCCAGTTGCCAACATGCCAGGGAAAGCTTGCTGAGTGCAATTGAGTGCAAGGATCAGTTTGACGTGGACCACCGTCTAAATGGCGGTGGACGTTGGACTGTTAAGGGTGGCATTCAATTTACACAGGTCATGCCTGACCATTCTTGCTTTGCTTTTCATTTTGTGTTGTTGAAGGGCCAGGTTGCAGGTTTCGCATAACCATGCTCCGAGGTAGTATTAATGTTGTACACAGTCCAGCCTCTGTGGCCTAGCCACCATCTAGTGGACCTCTACTTTGGATGTTCCCAAAATATCCCTACTTTAGTTTTACTCTCATTGGCCACAAGCTCATTCCTGAGGTTATACATATTCAGGGCACTGAGGGCTTTTTGCAATCCAATTTTCATGTGGTCTAACAGCACTTGGTCATCCACGTACTGCATGGCACAGAGTGAAAGGAGTGAATAAAGGGAGAGGAAGAAAGAAAAATAAAAAAGGAAGAGCAAGAAAAAAATCAAATAAACAACTGAAGCAGGTGAAATAAATAATAAGAATGAGGTGAGAATAGAAGGAGTAATGGAGGGGAAGTAAAATATAGTACAGAAATAGAAAAGAGGAGAAATGGAAGGAAGTAGAGAAAGAAAGGAGAAAAAGAAAAATATATAAAGCAAAATAAAGCATGATATTGAAGGGAATACAGGCAAAAAAAGAATCAGAGAATGACATCAAAAATAAGAAGGAAGATGAAGAAAAGTAGTGAAAGTGTTAAGTTTATCAAATACTTTCCGGACGTGCCTGTTTACCTGGGCATGGCTCAACAATATTATATTTCTGCATGAGTGATCATATTTGTAGTCATTGACAAACTGATACTTTCCACGGAGGGTGGTGTCCTGGTTTACTACATTACTAGATAACCACATTGCGGTGATGTCACCTCATGCTAGATTGTTGGAGCCAGCAGTTTTTTTTCTGTTTTGAACTTTCACCGTAATGCGTCTTAGCCCCTCCAAGGGGAAAAGGAAGTGGCTTGGAGTGGGGAGTTACTGGAGAAGATTTGAGGTGGTATGAGGTTACTGGTAAAAGCAACCTCAGTGATGAAAGAGGGATGACCTGCAGGAACTTTGCAGACGGTTAAAAACATTGCAGACCAGGGAGACAACCCGGTACCCTCCACCACTAGTACTGTTCCAGGTTACTCTGTAGGTGTGAGGGGGTCACCCGCAGGTGCACAATTGTGCATCCATCAAAACACAAGGAGAATGGTGTTCAAATTTAAGTCTTGGACATAGCTAGCAGGCCGGCCTGGGCTGAAAGCAGTTAAAAGGTCCAGTATGGTGAGTGACTTTGGTCAGGTGGGCCGATGTAGCCAGAGAGGTCAGTACAGAGACAGTCACACCAGGCAGACAACACTTCAACCAAGAAGGTACTTTAGGTACTTTGGGTAATCTAATGGATTGACAGCATAAAAATCAGGCCATTCAAGATCTATTGTGCACTCGTGTCAGTGACCCCAGCGACAGTGGTCTGCAGTTATAAACTGTTGCAAAGTCAGGCCCTCAAATAGGTGATAAACATAGGAGAGCTCAAGCAATGGAAAAGAGTGCAGTAGGTGACACTTGGGACGGTGAGATTGAATCCTTTGCACTTGTCATGCATGAACATCATTCAGCTAGGTGTATAACTAATTCAGCGTCCAGTTTGCAGATAGATCTGACTACTGTTACAGAAACTGCAGAGGGCATTGCAGAGGCTTAGAGGCCATTAATTTCACCTTCAAAATGTATCACAGCCCACACCAAGTAATCAGCTGGAGTATGTTAATTACTCGCTTAATATGTTGGAAGCAGGTAGCACATGCTGGTCAGAATTTGCAAGTTTGAACCAATTTTCTGCCATGTCTGAGAATACTTTGGCTGCAGGACAGAGACCAAGGAGTACACAATTCTCAACATTTAAGTGAAAGACCAGGGGTAGGCAGGTGCCTCTACAGCTTCAGGTTGAGGAAGTGCAGACTCAGAAAACAACACAGACTGCAATAGCTCGCTGGCCTCATTTCTTTCCAGATTTCAACTAAGCAAAAATGTCTTTTAAAGGAAATTATGACAGTGAAGTGAACACAAATGGAAGGATCACTGACACAATATCGGAATAAACAATATTGTGTAACACAAATATTGTATCACAAATATCGGTTACAAAAAAATTGTTCCCCTATACTTATAATGGTAAGTACAAAACTATAAATAAATGTATATAGTTTCACACTAATATTATTAAAAAGCATAACACATGTTGTTTATTAATATATATATACTTTAATATATACCATTAATATGAAGGTTCGACTTCGGCGCAATAATTTTCGCATCCTGGGAGTTCCGGAGAAAGCTGAGGGTCAATCTCCGGACCTATTTATCAAGGACCTTATCCTTAAACACCTCCAACCCAAAGGCCTCAGTAAGTTCTTCGGTATTGAACGTGCTCACAGGGTCCCGGGCGGCCGTCCCAAACCTGGCGCTCCCCCGCGGCCCATTCTGGCTCGAGTCCTAAACTTTCGAGAAAGAGATACGATTCTCCAGAACTCAAGAGCAGGGGCCCCCCTTCGCTATGAAAACGCTGACATTTCCTTCTTTCTGGACTTCACGCAAAGAGGCAGAAACAGCAGAGTTCATTCCTCTCTGTGAACCGTGACCTGGAGGAAAGGGGCCTAAAGTACTTGATGCTGTTCCCAGCACGCCTCCGGGTTGAGGCGGTGGGAAGAGCGTGGTTCTTCAACCAGCCGGAGGCAGTGGCAGAGTGGATTGAGTATCGAGGTGCAAAGGGTCCTACAGATCGTGACACCGGTGAACATGCTGACACTCAACCTCTGACTCGGAACATGCCAGCCCAACACTGAGTAACTGGGGACATGGTGGCGGAGTGGGCCGGGGAGGGTGGGGCTCGAGTGTTTGATTGCAGGGGTTGGGGATTGCGTATGGTCTATAGCTATCCATCTATTAGTGGCGTTACAAGTACTATGGTAAGGGGCAGGGACACAGCGCACACTAATTTTCCCTTTCTTTCCTTCTTTGAATTTTTCTCTGGGGCGACATGCACTCTGTAAGTTTTCAATGGGCAGCTCAAAGCCCAGAGTGCAGGGCAGCGGGGTGGGGGGTTGTTGGGTTGGGGTATTTTGTTAGTTGGTTTGGCGCTATTTTTGCTACATCAGCCGAGACGCCTACGGGCCATTGTATGCGCTCTATAAATATCAGAAATAAATAAATAAATACATCCTCAGGAAAATAACAAATGGGAAAAATGCGAAGGGCATTTGGTTTTGTGACTTGCAGGACAGACGTGATGGGGATAAACACGTTAAAATCTTGAGTTGGAATTTAAATGGGTTAAGGGACAAAATACAACGTGTTGTTCTCCAGCACATCAAAAGGCATGCTCCAGATGCAGTTCTGCTCCAAGAAATGCACCTGATTGGGAATCTATGTAAGGCGATGCACAGGGGGGGATATAAAATGATTGCATATTCTGTGTTCACCTCGGGTTCCAGGAGGGTAGGTATTATGACAAAAAATAAATTTCCACTAGCAGTGAACTCCACGTGGGTGGCTAATCGTGGCAGATACGTTGGCGTCAGCAGAATGTGGGAGGGCCGGGTTCTTACCCTCATGTCCGTCTATGTCCCTCCAGGCTTGCGGTCCCCCTCACCATTCCGGAGGGGCTCTCAGTAATAGGGGGTGACTTTAATGCAGTGGTCTCAGGTACATTGGATAGGTACCCCCCCTCGCCCCCCCCCGGAGGTGAAGCCTTGGGCTCAGTGGTTGCCTGACTTTCTTGAGGCAATGGGGCTGGTTGATGGATGGAGAGTATACCATCCAGACCAGATACAACACACCTTTCACTCTGGGGCACACCACAGTCTCTCCCGTTTAGACTATTGTCTTGTTCCCGCCGCACAAGCCACCTATATAAACAAAATCAAACACTTAGCTAGGGGTATCTCTGATCAATCGCCCCTCTGGGTCCATCTGCTCATAAGCCTGGGAACGGTGAAAAGGTTGGCTCCCATTAACCCGTGGTACCTACGCAACCCTAAGATCCATAAAGACCTTACTAAGACCATTGACAAATATTTCTCTGAAAATGTGGGGTTTGTGTCTTCTTCCCAGACCTTATGGGAAGCGTTTAAGACGGTGATTCAGGGTCAAGCATTGTCCCCATTATCTGGCTCCAAAAGTGACAAGCAGAAGGAAGTGCTCGAGCTAGAGGCTGATATTTACAGGCTAGAGAGCGACCTGGAATCTGGGGTGACACCGGAGAAGCTCCATCTGCTGAACCTGAAGCAGCATGACTACAGAACTTTAGTCTCCGATAAGGCCAAGGCCCTCAGCAGGGAACAGCAAGGCAGGTTTTACGATCTGGTAGATAAGGCCGAGAAGCTTATAGCGTGGCTAGACAGAAAGGAATGGGCAAGCCGGCTGGTTCCGGAGCTTATAGTAGAGGGTGGCATCTCGATCACGGAGCCTCAGGAAATAGTTGATAAGTTTGCTGGCCATTTTTAAACGGTTTACACGTCAGTGAACTCCCACACAGAAGCATACTCTCAGGACTTATTACGGGATATTAAGCTCCCCTGTCTCTCCCTGGCAGATTGAGACTTTACGGACAGACCTCTTATGACCGACGAGATTGAGCAAATGATCCACTCTTTAAATTCCAGGAAATCTCTGGGCCCAAACGGACTCCCCATTGAACTTTACAAACTTAAGCCAGACAAACTTGCCCCCTATCTGAAAGCCATGGTTGAAGAATCTAGGCAAGTTGGAATGCTCCCCCGGGAGCAGAGAATAGTTACCATTGTCAATATCCATAAGGAAGGGAAGCTAAAACAGATTGTGCCTCATATAGGCCTATCCCTCTTCTAAATGCAGATATTAACCAAACTATTAGCTAACCGCCTGGTGAAAGTGATCGGTGGCTAAGTGCATCCAGATCAATCTGGTTTTATGCCCCTTAGAAATACAGCCATCAACCTACGTAGAGTCCACGGGGTAGTGGATAGAGCCCACACCCTTCGAGAACCAGCTTTGATCATGTCACTAGATGCGACCATGGCCTTCGATACAATTGAGTGGCCCTATTTATGGGCAGTCTTAGCAAAGTTAAGATTCGGTCCGAAATGTATTCACTGGGTGCGTCTTTTATATTCCGAACCGCTGGCACAAGTGGTGGTAAACAACAAAGTTTCTGCCACTTTTTCACTCGTCGGAACTCGTCAGGGTTGCCCACTATTCCCCCTCCTTTTCTCCTTGGCCTTGGAACCCTTTGCTGCTTAGATCCGTTGGGATCCAATAATAAGGGGGCTTCGGTGGTCCTTCGGATGGGAGGACCGCATATCTTTATACGCGGATGACATACTACTTTATTTGGTCTCTCCTAAGAAATCTCTTACGGTAGAACTAGACATCCTCACAATCTTTGGCAGATTCTCTGGACTTTCCATCAACTGGGAAAAATCCCTACTATTTGTACTGAGCGGGGATCCCCGTGTTCCACCCGGGACTGTCACATACAAATCAACACGGCCGGATTTAAATATCCAGGAATTTTTATCTCACTTGACCCCTTGGTCCGATATGCTCAAAATCTTCTTCCCCCTCTTTGAAGACTCAAAAGTGGCATAGCTAGTTGAAAGACACTCCCTATTTCACTCCTAGGCAGCGCCGCCCTATTCAAAAGGATGGCAATAGCACAATTCCTCCAAGCCCTGCATAACACCTTAGATCTAGTTCCAGCTCATTACTTTAGGGAGATCGAGGGCCTGCAGAGGGACTTACTGTGGGATGGTAGACCCTGAATTGCCCTCAACAAACTAATGCAAAATTGGTACGATGGAGGCATCAGCCTCCCAGATATCAAGAAATATTATTGGGCATCTCAGCTGGCGGCCTTCAATCATTGTACACATGGTTGTGAGGACGACCCAGGCTACGCTATTCAATCAATCAATCAATCAATCAATCCACAATTTGTATAGCACGCTACTCACCCAGTAGGGTCTCAAGGCGCTGGGGGGAGGGGTTCATTACTGCTCGAAAAGCCAGGTCTTGAGTTGTTTCTTGAAGAAGAGGTGGTCCTGGGTCAGCCGTAGGTGGATGGGGAGGGAGTTCCATGTCTTGGCCGCTAGGAAGGAAAAGGATCTTCCTCCAGCAGGGGCTCTGCGAATGCGTGGTATGGCGGCGAGGGCGAGGCTGGCCGATCGTAGCTGGCGGGTGGGTGTTTAGAAAGTGAGGCGGCTGTTGAGGTACTTCGGGCCCATGTCGTGGAGAGCCTTGTGTGCGTGGGTGAGGAGTCTGAACGTGATCCTCTTGTTGACGGGGAGCCAGTGCAGGTCTCTCAGGTGGGTATAGATGTGGCTGCGGCGAGGGATGTCCAGGATGAGTCGTGCGGAGGTGTTCTGTATGCGCTGAAGTCTTTTCTGTAGTTTGGCAGTGGTTCCCACATAGAGGGTGTTCCCGTAGTCCAGTCGGCTGGTGATGAGTGCCTAGGTGACTGTCTTCCTGGTTTCGGTGGGGATCCATCGGAAGATCTTGCGGAGCATGCGCAGGGTGTTGAAGCATGATGACGACACGGCGTTGACTTGTCTGGTCATTGAGAGGGAGGAGTCCAGGATGAAGCCCAGGTTTTGTGCGTGGTCCGTTGGCTTGGGGGTGGTGCCCAGGGCAGGGGGCCACCAGGAGTCGTCCCAGGCGGAGGGCGATGATCCCAGGATGAGGACTTCCGTCTTGTCTGAGTTCAGCTTCAGGCGGCTGTTCTTCATCCACTCGGCAACGTCTTTCATCCCTTAGTGTAGGCTGGCTCTGGCGGTGGCGGGGTCGTTGGTGAGGGAGAGGATCAGCTGGGTGTCGTCGGCGTAGGAGATGATGTTAAAGTTGTGTTGGCGTGTGATGGCTGCGAGGGGGCTCATGTAGACGTTGAAGAGGGAGGGGCTGAGTGAGGATCCTTGTGGTACACCGCAGATGACTTCGGTGGCCTTGGATCTGAACGGCGGAGGCGGACTCTCTTGGTTCTTCCGGCGAGGAAGAAGATGATCCACTCCAGTGCCTTCTCTTGGATTCCGATGTTGCTGAGGCGCTGCACTAGGGTGCGGTGGCAGACAGTGTCGAATGCTGCAGAGAGGTCCAGGAGGATGAGGGCCGCTGTTTCGCCGTTGTCGAGCAGGGATCTGATGTCGTCGGTGGCTGCGATGAGGGCGGTCTCGGTGCTGTGGTTGGCTCGGAAGCCGGACTGCGAAGGGTCGAGGGATCCATTTGTCTCGAGGAAGGCGGCGAGCTGTTTGTTGACGGTCTTCTCAATGACTTTGGCAGGAGAAGGGAGGCGCGAGATGGGGCGGAAGTTCTTGAGGTCGGTGGGGTCAGCTGTTGGTTTCTTCAGGAGGGCGCTGAGCTCGGCGTGCTTCCAGCCCTCCGGGAAGGTGGCGGTGTTGAAGGAGACGTTGATGATGTCCCGGAGTTGGGGTGCGATGATGGAGTCGACCTTGTTGAAGACGTGGTGGGGCAGGGGTCGGTTGGTGATCTGAAGTGGATGGTGTTCATTGTGCGGGTGGTGTCTTCGGTGCTGACCAGGGTCCAGTTGCAGAGGGTGGTGGTGGGGAGCGTTGGTTCGGTGGTTGGGTGCGTGGTCTGTGCGCCGAAGCTGTTGTGTATGTCGGCGATCTTGCGGTGGAAGAAGGTGGCGAGTGAGTCGCAAAGGTCTTGCAAGGGTGTGATGTCGCTGTTTCCGGCGTTGGGGTTGGAGAACTCTTTGACGATGCTGAAGAGTTCCTTGCTGTTGTGGGCGTTGTTGTCCAGTCGTTCTTTAAATGTTGTCCTTTTGGTGGTGCGGATCAGCTGGCGGTGTTTGCGGTGGCGTTCTTGAGGGCAGTCATGTTTTCTGTGGTCTGGTCGTGGCGCCAGGCTTTTTCAAGGGTGCAGCAGTTTTTCTTGGATGTTTTGAGTTTCTCGGTGAACCAGGAGGCTTTCTTGCTGCCGGGTCTGCTGGGAGGGTTCTTCAGTGGTGCGAGGTCGTTGGCGCAGTTGGTGAGCCACTGTGTGAAGGTGCGGACTGCTTGTTTGGGGTCCGTTGCGCTGGCGGGAGGGTTCTGGCTGATGGAGGTGGTGGGCTGGTCGGCGGTGATCTTGCTCCAGCTTCTGCGAGGAACCTGTTGCGGGTGGTGGTGGTGGGTTGTGATTTTTCTGAAGCCGAAGTGGACGTAGCTGTGATCCATCCAATGAAGTCTGGTGGAGTGGCTGAAGGAGATGTGCTTGCTGGAGGAGAAGACGGGGTCAAGGGTGTGGCCGGCGTAGTAGGTGGGTCCGAGGTTGGAAAGGTTATCCAGCAGGGCGGTGGTGTTGCAGTCCTTGTTGTTCTCTAGGTGGAAGTTGAGGTCCCCTAGGAGGGTGTAGTCAGCGGAGGGGAGGGCCTGCGGGCTGATGAAGTCTGCAATGTCTTCGCTGAATTGTGTACGTGGTCCCAGGGGTCTGTAGATGAGGGTGCCTCTGAGGGTGGTCTTGGGGTCGGTGTGTATCTGGAAGTGGGGGTGCTCGGCGGCGGTGAACGTGTCGTCGGAGTTGGTCGTGATGCGGATGGTGTTCCTGTGGAGACCCTTTCTTTCTATTTGGAATGCCGCCCTCTATCATGGCATTTTTCCAACTGCCTGGAAAGAGGCTCTGTTGGTCCCCATCCTGAAAAAGCCTGATGCCGATCCTACAAAATTTAGCAATTATCGCCCCATCTCCCTCCTCCCCAAACCTGCAAAAATTCTAGAAAAGGCCGTGCAGCTACAACTAACAGAACATCTAGAAAACAATTCTTTCCTGCACGACTCTCAATCCGGCTTTAGAGCAGGTTTCAGTACCGAGACTGCTCTTTTAGAAGTATCTGAGACGATCCGTGAGTGTGTTAATAGGGGCGAGGAGGCCATGTTGGTCCTCCTCGACCTATCCGCCGCTTTTGATACGGTCTCATATAAAATCCTACTACATCGTCTAAGGCAGGTTGGAATCGGTGGCTCCGTATTAGCCTGGGTTGAGTCATTCCTTACGGGCAGAACTCAGAAGGTGGCGCTCAGGCCTTTTAAATCAGAGGGTAAACCCCTGCTGTGCGGTGTTCCGCAGGGCTCTGCCCTGAGCCCTCTGTTTTTCAACGTTTATCTCGCACCCTTGGCAGCAGTGGTGGAGTCCTGTGGGGTCAGGGTGGTCTCTTACGCTGATGATACTCAGCTGATATTTTCTTTTAGAGATCACTCTGACTCCACCTTTGCCAACTTCCGCCAATGTTTGGTTAATATCTGTGCCTGGATGACCATCAACCACCTCAGGCTTAACACTGATAAGACAGAGGTCTTATTTTTTAACCAGAAAACTCCAATATCCCCCAGCCTGTGGTGGCCCACAGTGCTTAACCCCTCGCCCACTCCTGTTCAATCGGCACGTAATCTTGGCTTTCAGTTTGATGATTCTCTTTCTTGTAAAGCGCAAATCAACAAGGTCACCTCAGCTTGCTTTGCGAAACTTCGCATGATTAAAAAGATCTCCCCTTACCTCCCCTTAGACGCCCGTAGAACAGTCACCCAGGCCCTCATTACATCTCATCTAGACTACGCCAACAGCTTGTATGCCGGTGCCCCTCAATATTTGATCGATCGCCTTCAGATCGTGCAGAATGCGGCAGCTAGACTGATTGGAAATATCCCCTACCGTCAGTCGGTCGCTTTTTATTGCAAAGAGCTACACTGGCTTCCCATTGCAAGCCGAATCCAATTCAAGATTCTCACCCTCGCCTTTCGAGCTATCAATGGCCTTGGGCCAGGATACCTGAAAAAGCGAGTGGTAATATCTCAATCAGTCAGATCACTGAGATCTAACAATCTACGTCTCTTGACTGTACCACGTTTTCGACGATCCAGAATTGGCGGCAGAGGGTTTAGTGTAATGACTGCTAAACTATGGAACTGCCTCCCACTTGACCTTAGGTTTTGCCCATCTGAATCCCTCTTCCGCAGTAAATTAAAAACTTGGCTGTTTTCCAGATCATGAATCTAGTCCTACAATTTATCCGGTTCCTCTCCTTTGTTCCTGGGTTCCTGCTTTAGCGCCGGGACACCCCTCCGGGGGTAGCTGCGCGCTGTATAAGCTACTTAAATAAATGGCGATGCCTCCTCCGGTCTGGTTGACGCGGTCCCTCTGGGTGATCTTGTATCCGCCCGGGATGGCTATGTCGATGTCGGGCGCTGAGGAGGTATTCATCCAGGTTTCTGTGAGGAAGGCGACGTCTGGTGATGTTGTGTCGAGCAGGTTCCAGAGTTCGACGGCGTGTCTGTGGACGGAGCGGGTGTTGAGCAGGATGCACTTGAGATGGTTGTTGCTGGTGCCTGGCCTTTTGGGTGCGGTGCAGGTCCGGAGGCAGATGAACTTGCAGGCTTGGCAGGTGAAGGATCCGTGGGTGCGTTTCGGGGTGGCTCAGTAGCAGGCGGGGTTCCGGTCGGGTTTGAGTGTGTTGAGGGTGGCGGCGTCGTAGGTCCGTCGTGTGGGCTGGCATCCTCGGGGGCCAGGGGTCCTGGCGCTGGGAGCGGGCCAGGCGCGGACGGGCGCACACGGGCTTGCCTTTGGCGCACAATCGGCGCGCCCGCTGCGCGTTCGCCGTGCGGCCTCCATATGAGGGGCTGAGGGAGGGAGGAGCAGCTGGGAGGCGGGAGCGGGGTGGCGAATGGGAACGGCGGGGGGGCGCAGGGAGCAGCGGCGGGAAGCAGAGGGCGAAGCGGGGAGTGGGGGGGCACAGAATGTAAAGGGGGGAACGAGGGGTGAAATCAACAAAATGCAAGGCAAAACGAGGGGTAACAGAAGGCAGAGGATAGTGCGAGGGGTGCAGAGACAACGAAATACAGAAGGCAAAATGAGGGTTAACACGACAAAAATCACAGGCAAAAGGTCACAAGGTCACAAGGGAGAACGAGGAATCCAACAGCGGTTACAGCGCAGCACCCAGCACGGGGAGGACCACGCGGTGGCTAGGGGGGCGACCTGCCTGGTGACAGTGACCTGCTCTTGACAGGTGGTTCCTACCAGGAGGCACCTATGGCAGAGCCTTGCATTCCCGACCTAAAAGATTTGTATTAACGGGCCCCACAAAACATTCTGTTTAAATTTGGCATAATGCCACCAACTCACTTGGCTGGAGACATAAATTGACTTTGGCCATCCCTCTTTGGGACTCTGAGCAGTTAGGCGCTCTATGGAAAATGGAGGGCTTCGATGGTGGGATCTGATCGGTATCTCAGCTATCAAAGATATCTGGGGAAGAGAGGGAGACAAATCCTTCAGTACGCTTCAGAGCGAATATGAGCTTGCAGACACAGAGTACTTTCCTGCTTTGAATCCCCTGCATTGGAGAAGGTGGGATAGGACAGCTGTTTCATATATATATATATATAAATTCACTGAAAAAACCATAGGTTTCAGGAGTTATATAGTTAGGAATTAGTTTTTAAAAAACCTTTGAAATTCACTCAAAAAAAGTATAAGTTTTAGTGGTGTTATAGTTAGCTGGACATTTTACTCATACAAAACCAATGAAATTGCTCCTATATAGTTAGTTGTACTAACTATATTTCGCGCACCCGCAATCCACTGCTGATGATGTCACATATTAGATCATTCATGACATGGTCAGTGACATCACTGATGACATCTCAAATGACATCACTGATGACATCCCTATCATTCTCGTGTGCTCCAGGTACATTATATTACGCTCATTTAAATAGTGCATGCATGCATGCATCAATGCCGTGTTTGTGTTCAATTATGGTGTACAATGCGTTAACATCCATTGTCATCAATAAATATTCTGGTTTCCAGTCTATGTTGTTAACTTTTTTCAGGAAATCTTGAGTGTCCTTTACATATGACGGGAGCTTTCCTACATATTCTTGCAAAAAATGTTCGACATAATTACGAAGGGAGATATCACAGAATACAAGGATAGGAAACCAACACAACTTTGTGGGATTTTTCCCGTGCGGGCACTGCAGAGCCTGCAGACACAGTCCGATGCGAAAGGATTTTGAGATCCCTCATGGAACGAACAAGAGAAAGACTATTGGTCAATTTTTGACATGTAGCTCAACACATATAGTATATGTACTTGAGTGTCCGTGTCAAAAGAGGTATGTGGGCAGCACAACAGTAATGGTGAAAAATAGAGTTATGCAGCACCTGAGGGCAATCACGAACAGGGACTCCCAATACCCTGTCGCGAGATATTTTGCCCAATATCATATCATAAATCCAATTGCAACTTATTAACATATTTTGCAATAGAACAGGTGAACCTGAACCCGAGAGGGGGAAACAGAGAGCTACAGCTGAGAAAGAAGGAATCCAAATGGATCCTTGAATTAGAAACGAGACAGCCTAATGGGCATAATGACCACGAAGAGTTAGTAGTACACCTATATGATTCCCGAAGCTGAAAATAGTAATAGTTCTTCAAAGGGAAATACTGTATCATTTGAAAAGCACTATGAATGTTGACTCATCGGTAATTGAAATAACTTAGGGCTATCATGTTTAAGAGTTTCTCATCTAATGGTAACAAGAAATGCTTGAAAATGTACATATGTTTTTAACTGTGATGGTAGCGCAATTGTAATTATACGTTTGTTTTATTCTAACAGGTAGAATCAAGGAGCTCAGAGTAGATATCACGTGCACTTCACGAGCAATTGAACCTGTCACCTGGAAGAACTTATAACAAGATAGAATATGAGATCACGTCACTCAGTAATGTAATGATTTATTCACTATAGTTCACGTTTGTTTCACTTAATGTTTTTATCAGCACTCCCCAGAGACAGTGGACACTTATAAAGCCACTTGGCGAAAGAATAGGGGTAATGAAACATACTAGCGCATTCAGCCACTGTGGCGAAGGAATGAGAGCGATAAATGATAAAGTGTACTTAACTTAGAGAAGGATTAGGATTTTCTTGTAAGAAAAGTAAGACATCATGAGGAAAGAAATTATTTGAAATGAACATACTTCAAGATGTCAGCCATAATGAAATGTGCAGTCCTGTTTCTATAGCCAGCACAAACTGTGTATGTAACTGGTGGAGAGCAGAGGTATTGTTGTGTGAGCAAGGGAGCAAAGGCTTCCGAAACGCGTAACAGCAATAAAGCAACACTGTGTACAATCCTGGCTTCTGAGAGTGCGTTATAACTGGGATATTATTGAAATATATATATATATATATATATATATATATATATATATATATATATATATATATATATATATATATATATATATATATATATATATGTGTGTGTGTGTTTTGCCAATAACTTTTGTTCCATTTGATGAATCTCCACTAATTTTCACAAAATGTACCCTTTTTGGTTCAGCGGCTGTGTTGAAACTTCTGGGGTGATTCATCAAGTGGAGGCTGACAAAAAAGAGGATTCCCAAAACACTTTTTTCCCATGTTAAGTCTAAGGGGATTTTTCATTTTTTTAACACAACTACAGCCCGAAATGCTGAATGGATAGCACCAAATTTGGCAGCTGTTGGTCCAGAAAGTGTGCTTTTTGTGATTTTGTGTAAATCCGTTCAGTAGATTTTGAGCTATTTTTCTTAAAAAAAATATCTGGGGGGGCGAGTACTTGCAGTGGACTCATAAATCCTACTAAAATTTGATTGGCTGTCAACACTTCAACCAGGACGTGTTGGCAGCCATCATGGGACTTGGCTTGAAACCGAGGAAAAGGGGGCAATGTAGGAATACCCAGACCCATCAGATATGGTGGGGGGGTTCCCGAGGGACCAGGCTGGGGGTAAAAAGCATTTTTTTAATATTTTGCTGTGGACTTGCAGGTGGATCAGCAAATCTGTGGCAAAAGAAAGCAAGCACAGGCTCCGGCGTTTGCTTTAGAATAACCCCTGGGTGGGCCAGGTCCCAGGAACATAAAGCTAATGAAAGTGGGGGTGCTCATGGGGCCCCCTCTTAAGCTTTTGTTAAGATCCAGGGACTGCCATCTCTCTGGGGGACTGAATACTATAAATGCGGGGGTGCTTGCCCCCCACTGCTGTGGGGACTGCCACCTCCCCGTGGCACATATGCTAAATACTTTAAAAAACAATGCAGTGTAGGCCCTAGGCTTCCTGTTATCTCAAATATCAAAGGCCAGAAGCCCCCTTTCTCCACCACTCTGCAAACATAGCTTGTGGTGCACTACTATGATAAATACTTTAAAAAAACAATGCAGGGTAGGCCCCAGGCCTCATGTTATCTCAAATATCGGTGGCCAAAAGCCCCCTTTCTCCACCACTCTGCAAACACAGCTTGAGGTGCATTACTGGTTAGGGAAGATGTCCACTGTACTCCTGAGGGACCTTGGGGGCCAAGAACCCCTTCGGTAACTCCTGTAAGTCATACACAGCAGGATTCCGGAGAGCTGGTCAGAGGCCCTGTCCCCTTTCTCTGTCACTCTGCAAACCAGGTGCGGCCCGTGCAGGTGAGAGCGGCGGGATGTGGGGGAGTTGACAGACGACAACGAGAGAAACGTAAATTAAAAAAGAAAACACTTCCATTCCGCTCACCGCTTCCCCAAGTGAGCGATGATATGAGCGCAACGTAAGTGTTTTTCTTTTTTATTATTTAAGTTTCCCTCATTGTCATCTGTTGACTCCCTCCCACGTCACCCCCCACACTTCAATGCTTTTACCTGTATGGGTCCCCCCTGCTGGAAGCGTGACTACTAGTTAACAAATTATAGAAATTCACTGGAAAAAACAAAGGTTACAGGGACGTTATAATTAGAAATTAACATTTAAAAAACCTTAGGAATTCAGTGAAAAATCAAAAGGTTACAGGGACGTTATAGTTAGGAAATGGAATAAAAAAAGAACCTTAGAAGTTCACAGAAAAAAACAAAGGTTACAGAGACGTTATAGTTAGGCTAAGGTTTTACTCGTACGAAACCAGAGAAATTCAGCAGTCAAAGTTAGCTAGGCTAACTATAACTTGCGCCAGGCAATACACTGCTTATGACCTCACATATTACATCACTCATGAAATGGTCAGTGACATCACTGATGACATCACTGATGACATCTCAAATTACATCACTGATATATATACAGCCCAAACACCTGAGCCAGGACGTGCTCATCAGTGGCTGTCAGAGAAGGAGAGAGACAGAGAGAGGGTGTGGCAGGCTGCATTGACTGCTGAAAACTGTGAGTCTCTGGAAACAACACCCCTACCCCAAACAACATTGCAAGCCAGGAAGAAGAGAAGGAGACAGGGGTCAGGAAGAGAAAATGCAAATTCAGTGAGAAGAAGATCGAAATCCTCACAGAAGAGTTTTGCACTCACCATGACTCACCAAGGCCTCCATGACCCTCACTGAAGTCCAAAAAAAGAAAATCAATCCATTTGGGGTCACTCAGCGCTCTTTGGAGGAAATACGTAAGAGGTGGTTCAACCTGAGGCCAAGGACCACAGAGAAGGTCACCAGATCCCTTGCAGAGAGCCGTGCGACAGGGGGAGGACCCTTCACAGTTCCTCCATAGAAACAATGGTGGAAGGAAGGCATCATTGAGTCTGAGGATGTTGCTGAATTCTATCATTTGGACACCTTGACTCCTGGACTCACCCCAAGTAAGTGCTGCATGTTCATAGTACTGTTAATGTAACTGGGTCACACACATAGTCATGTAAAGGTAACACTTACTGCAGCCATGACAATGCATCATGGGACATGTACTACAAAACACACAGTGAAGTTAATCAAACGTTATTGCAACTAAAACACAAATGTATGAGTAGTTGGCACACAAACAGATAAAACAGAAGTTAACTAGAGTATTTTCTGCAACACAGGTGTATCCTGCCAGCACACAGAAGGGGCAGAGTCCACAGCATGTGAGGCAACTCACATAAATTAGGATGACACCAATTGATCACAAGGCGGACCCTCCATATCACATACCATCCCACCAGTGCTGTTATATCACTCCAACCTGCATCACTTGGGGACAATTAGGGCCATTTACAAACACTTCTGCTGATCCCATAGGCATCAAAGCACACACAGGTGTGTTGGGCGCTGGAGCAGTCCATGTTGCGATTTCAACAGCTGCAATAGAAACAGATGAAAGTAATGAACAAAATGTTGCAGAGCATGCATGACAGTATGGCAGTGGGTTTCAAAAATATTGCCAGACAAATGGCAGAGAAACGGAGCCAATTGGACCACAAAATGGACAGCATGATAGTTGTCCTCTAGAAGCTATATCTACAAATCCCCCACACTGACTCTGGTCAGAAACACAGGGATAGACACAGAGCAGTCAGGATGGACACCCTAAGCTGCTCAATCAGCCAACTGGTGCATGCTATAGCAACCCAATGCAGGGGAACTGTCAATGTACAGGTTGAGAATGGCCACTTTAGTAGCTATGTCATAAAAGGTCTGCAACAAATAATATCTGCTGTTGAGGCAATGCAGACTGGCCGCATTGCAGGGGCCGCAGGCACAGAAGGGGCTGATATCAAAGACTGATTCAGCATCAGCAGTGTCTCCGCCTCAGTTGCCAGATCTATGAGACTCAGCAGCCGAGCACATGCTTCAACATGATAAGGATATAGATCATCAGGTCGTAGGGGCAATAAACATTGAGCTGTCCATGCATTTTTGTATGTCATACCTGATAACAATCCTATCTGATGCATTACCCAGCAGAGTTGATTTTTTCTTTAGTGATATTTGCTTAGTTTGACTACATATTATGTACCTGACAATAAAGGTATTGCATCAACAGCTTCATGTGTTCCTTTCACATACACAATGCATTATTATCGTCAACATTTCTGCCAAAGTATTGTGTTGCAATGTGGTCCCTGCCTTGTCCCATTCATTGCTCTGCTATCATCTCTTGGCTGTGGTACTGGTGGCTCAGGACCTTCATCCTCTGAATCTAATTCTGATAATTCGATGTGTATGCCTCTCCTGGTGACATTATTGTGGAGGATGTCACACTTTGCTATCATCTTGCAAGCTATTTTCTGTGCATATTGTAATGCACCCCCACTCTTGTGCAAGCACCTATAAAGTGATTTCAGTAGGCCAAATCTCCATTCAATGAAACTCTTGGTACTACGATGAACATTGTTATATTGGCGTTCATTCTGGGAGATGGACGAAAGGTAGGGTGTGAGGATCCATGGACGTTGGGTGTACACACTGCCACCTTCAACAAAGACATAGTTGTGAGGCTACATGACTTCATGAATAGTTGATCACATGCATATATCTCTTAGTAACTTTCTATTCTGTACCTAAAATGTATTCATAATCAAATTCCCCTCTTTCCAGCCGTTTTTGTATTCCACTGCATCTAAAGTTTTAGGCATCATGGGTGCGTCCTGGATATTGCAACACAATATCAGTTATGATGCTGTGGTTATTGCATACCACCTGAATGTTAAGGGAATGTGTACTTTTCCTGTTTCTGAAAATGTATTTGAGATGTCATAGGGACATATGGGCATATGTGTCCCATTTATACATTCTAAGACACAGGGAAAATGTGCAATCCTGTCAAACTCTAATTTGGTACTATTCGTTTCCTGGGCATTCATGGATAGGCATATGTGTTGGTGAATGTAGGGCAGCATAGCATCTCGGAAAGCATGGAAGAACAGTGAAAATGCACTTTCTGACAAACGTACTTCTACTGTACACTTTGGTAACTGCCAGAGGCTCATAGGTGCAATAGCACAACAGCCTGTTCATGAGTAGGGATTGCCTTACTGTGCAGGCTCCTGCTATCAAGATGTGGGCGTAAGAGTGAAATAATCTCCAATATGACAGTGCTACTTAGACTGTTTCTCTCATATATTTCTTCCTCAGTTTGTTCAAAGAGGGTCTGCCTGACTCTAAAAATCCGCTCTTGTCTCCGTCCGCCTCCTCTGCTGAACAGCCAGTATTCGCATCCTCCATACAATAAGGTAAAGAGCAGCCATTGTGCTAAGCCCTGATGTATTCTGGGCCATTTCATATACTCTCCACCCATTTACCATCTGTTTGGCATTTGTTCTAAATCGCATGTGCAAAATGTCCATTTTGCGATCATTTGCCACTTGCAAATGAGATGAACATATCGTTTACAAGTCACTAATACTGATTTCCTATTTTTGATTGAGAATTTGCATTCACATTTTTTAGAGAATCGCAAAACAGTTGCATCACAATTTGAGGTTTGCAAATGACTTTTCTACATCACGGTCAGCCATTTGTGCGGTTGCAAACCCATTTCCGACTGTTTTGCGAGTTGCAGTTTTTCATACATGTGGCCCTAAATCACTTAATATTACAATGTGTATTCATAACAAATTAATAACAATGATACAAACAATAGAAACACATAAAATGTATACAGGAACTAACAAACAATAAAATAACTAACCAACAACATTATTTACAATTATATTATTGAAAAAGATACTAACAACCATATTCTTCACAGCAATTTTACTTACCTGAAAAAATGATATTCTTGACAGTGATTTTTCTGCATCACAATATTTTTTGATATCACAATATTTTATTTCCTTTATTTCTGCCTCCTGTTACTTACAACTCAATATTTTGTCCAAATACTCAAATAGAACAAGCACCAAAGATGGAACATTTAACTAAGAAGGTGGATGATTTAGACAAGATAATGTTGAGCTTCATTGCAGGCCACCAACAGATGGATGCTCATATTCTCCTTTTGGAAGAGCAGACATGGTCTAACACTAGGAGACTGGATCAGCAGCTTAGACTGCTGAGAAGGAAATGAGAAGACTTGAAGAACTTATTTTGTAGTACAAACATTTGTGTAGTCAGGGTTCCAGAAGGCTCATAGACAGCCCAATCTAACATGGTGAAATAGCGTTTGCAACTACTGATGGAAATTTTGGAAAGCAAGCTAAAAGACACTTCCACTTAGGAGCTCTTCATTGCCAGGGTCCATCGGATCCCAGCAGGCACCTCAAAGGTTAGTGCAAGGCTGTGAACAATCATTGCGTACTTCCAAGATATGAAATCCCCTTGGGCTCCGTGAGGCCATTGCTCACAGCATAAAATGTGAATGACAAACATTGGAGTGTTGGAGCTCTGGTCTATAGAAGCCCAAAGCACTCCATTGTTTTGAATGGAGCTCCCAACATTCCATGTTCTCATATGTATTAACTGGTAGAGAACTTCTGCTCTAACATCCCCATGCCTCCTTTCTGTTTTTCCTTGTTTTAATAGAACTGTCTACCCTCAGTGTGTGGAACATTATAGCAGCATTATTACCCCTTTTGGCTCTGGCTATAATGGATGATAAATACCCTCAGTATATAAACTGTCCAACAGCTCAGGCCTATAACTCAGGTTCAGGGTTTTGAACAACTGATATAGCCCTTGGCAGCCGGTTGTAGTGTTATAAAATAAAACATTTACCTGAAGAATAGCAAGAACACTGGCAGGGAAATCAAGGCAGCCTATTTTGTTACAATTCAATTGACTGTTGTCTTTATGATTGCCTGGCAAAAAAGGTTAAGTTCAATGTGTTCATACTTTAGGATTCTGTAGCTAAGCTTGGTCTTTACACAAGTCATGAAGCCTGATGCTAACTCCTGCGACTGCTTATCGTCCTGTCCTCTTTTTTGTTTGAGTTCTGTCCCCATTTGTGATTCACGATGCACCAATTTTAAATCACAGATAAGCAGCAGTATAAATGCACCTGTACTCATATTAATATTAGAAACTACTTTTCATTCAAAACTTTGATAAAATCAATAGAGGAAATTTATCAAATGGCAGAAGTGACTAAAAGCATTGCAAAAAATCTTGAGAAACCTTACCCATTCTGTTGTAATCTCCTGTTGAGTATAATGCATCCTCCTCATTGATGTTCATTGGTGTTCTCTTCCCTTCTGCTCAGCCAGTGTGTGAGGTTCCTGTTTGAGTGTATGTGTTGTGGAGAGGGATAGGTAGTTAGTGTTCCCTCATGGATGAGCAGAGAAGTTTTGGGTTATCTGTAAACTTGTATTGTAAATGTGTGGGATATTTTTATTGCTTATGGTTTTTACCATCTTACATCCCATTGGATGTTCTATTGTATCCATAAGGGGGAAGATGTTTTGCAATCTACTGATTAGTATAATGCATCCTTCCCATGGATGTTCTCTTCCCTGCTGTTGCAAATTACAGATAATGCCCCACCAGAAGCAGCATCGCTGCTGCTTAGCCCATTCCTTCAACTGACACTCCTTCAAATCTAAACTCTCTCAACATTCTGATGACCTCACATACTGGCTGAGAAGCAGGGACCTGGAACTCTGGCAAGTATGTATAGCAACCAAGACAAGTCACAACACATCTTTGCCTTTTAATGAAACAATAAAAAATATAAACGAAACAATTAATGAGTCCCATTAGTATTCCTTCTCAACAACCATCTGATCAAAAGGACATAATATACCACAACACATCTACTCCCTATGAAACAACAGGAAATCAGAAAGTCTAAGGACGGCAAAACACCCTCCCCCAAAACATCCATCAAAACTATAATACCACCCCACCAAAACAAACTGAAAAGGTCATACATCACTTTGCAATAACCTCAATGCTCCAATGGGATCTAAGAAGTTAAAATAAACAGGTGATCTATACATTCCACAAATTCAAAATGCAAGAGTGCTGATAACCCAAAAACTGAAAACAAATACCCCATCTCCTCACACCACTACACTCCAACAGGACCAGCCCATTACCCTTCATAACACAACACTGAAATGGGACCAGGGCTTCTTCCACACTACCCTGCATTGTGGTATAACCATGTACCCCCATCACCATATTCCTAAAAAAGACCAGGGTTTCGACTACCCCAATGTAGTGTTCTTTCTCAACATCCATCAAATCAAAAGGACAAAAGATGCCACAACACATTCTCTTTATCAAAAGAATTCTGCTAGACAGTCAGTATGACTGTATTCCTGTTACACTGATTCTAAGCCACCATTGACTATAGTCTAAGCTCCTAATTGAACTCAAGTGTATTTGCTTACTGATGGAGCTCAATACTGAACTGCGGTCTCAGGGCCATCTCAAGTCGGCATATGTGTCTACAGAAAAATCCATAACCTTTCATTGGTTCAACCTAATGGTGTTTTAATTTCTAACCGGTTTGAAGTAATTTGGCTGGCTTCTCAGAATACCTTGAAAAACGTGGAGAATTTCTCTTCACTCTAAAAAAGCCTAAATTATGGAGGTTATTGATGCTTGTTTTAGTTATATATTTGATTTCTGGGGAACCATGGTCACAATCTCACACCCATTCACACAGAAACACAAACACAAAAACTTGCTATCAAAGAAGAAGTACCTCTGCTCTACAGTCACCACACAAACTGGCAATATCATTACTAATTTAAAATCACTTTGACAAATTTTAAGTACAATTTTGCCTAATCTTTTACATAAATGATACAATGGTAGCCCCAAAATGGACATCCATCCCTCTTACTGTGAAAGTGACAATCATCTACATAAAGTTAATTAGGTCAACCATATTTTTAGGACTATTTGCTTTATTATAGCCTATTTCCTGAAGAAATACGGGAAGCACTTAAAAGAAAACTTGCACTTAAAAGTTTCAAAATCTATTTTTTACAGGTAAACATTAGACCCAGGGTCCAGTGCCTACTCCTAAAACATTTTTTTTCATAACCTTCCCATTTGCGAATAAGTTAACACCTCCATTACGCTCTCAAACATCATTGGAACATACCATAAGAAATCATAAATTGGAAGGGATGACCTAAACGCCCTTTTCAATTTTCGATTCGGTATGTAATCACAAACCTGTTTTGTGGTTCAGTAACAGGTTACACAGTCACAATTTGGGTTTTGAACATACATAAAACCAAAATTACAGTCGCAAAGGCTATGAACATACATACATACATACATACATAAATCATCATTCATGGATTCATATTCACAGTTATACAGGAAGAATGATAAGGTCATTGTAGAAGACTTGGAGAAGTACCTTACAGATGACCACCATATAACATTGTCGCAGCACAAAACGAGGAACTGGAGGTCCTATTTAACCAGGAAATTTAAAAATATTGAAAAACTTACTTCGTAAGAACTGTGAAAGCATCCCAAAGGAAAAAAGACACAGCATACCGCAAATTAAACATGGAATCAACATAAAGATTGTTTCACTTCCACATCTACCAATATTGCATCACGGATTGTACGACCAAATTGCACAAATGGCTTTGTCTGTGCTGGCAAAATGAGGTCGTTGCTGAGACAGAAAATGGATATGCACCACTGCCGCATTGCTCGCTGAGCAATTGTTTTATGGTCCATGACATAGCCTATAAGGGCATGGCTGTGAATATCCTTTTTGGGAACTATAAAACACAGTGAAAGATTAAAGCATATTTATACCAATTGTTGCAAGCCTTTAGAGCTCTGCTTACTGAATTGGAAAGGGACAGAATATCTATGTTTCCTTTCCGAAATTAACCGGTACCATTCCAGTCCCTCTGCATTGTTCTAACAACCTGCAAAAAACAGGAATCATTAGAAATGTACGTATTTTGTGTCCCAAAGCAACTGCTAAGCAATTCCTTAACGCTGATAAAATCTATACAAATATAATTTCTTTTTCTTGTCAATAGGAACTTGTCATGGACACAGATTCAACGAACTGGCAATGATGGTGGAGTAAAATCACACAGGTTCTGACATTACTGACATTACAGTTTGACTATTGTTTTTCACAACATTTCCGCTGAGTAACTAAAGGATAGAGGAGGAATGGAAAATACAGTCAGGCTGAGGCAAAGCCAATAGGTATTTCCTTTTGGTTTTGCCCGTGCAAAACATCTGGCTTTGCCAATGCTTTATGCAAATGGAAGGAGAAAAATTGTTGAAAATGGTTATGCTGTTCGGCATTGGGAACAAAAAGAAATGCAATTGTGCATGCGCATACACATGTCATGTCACTACAGAGTCCCCCGAAATCCTCTTAGATAAATGCTTATTGTGGCAGTAGAAATTAAAATATATATATAAAACGTCCAAGAAAGAGCAATTTTTAAAATGAAAGAAATTGCCCACCAGCAAATTGCAGCTTCTGAGCCATCAAAAAAAGGAAGCGTAAATAAAATTGAAAATAAGAATGTGACAGGGAAAATAGCAGTGGAGCGGGGAGAGGGGGAGTCAGGAAGAAATCAATGTCAACCAGTGACAAGAGCAGCATGGGAATGAGAAGAGAAGCTGGGTGGGGGATGTTTATATAAAGAGCTGAGTTGGAAAGAGAAAGCCACAGATTAATTTGGGGGATCAATACACAAGGGGAAGGGATTTTCAGGGGGAAGGAACACACTGGGGAGAGAGCAGGAAAACACATGTACTTTGAAGGTTCCATGAGGTAAAGCCATGGAAGGCTAAAGGTCATACAATCACAAGTATTTTAAGAAAAGCTCTGCTCTGGGGGAAAAGAAACACAAGGATTGGAAATACAATGCAAGCACAGGCGCATTAGAAAGCCAACTAATACAAATAAACTAGTACAAAGCCCCAAGTATTGATATTGTCCACAATAGATCTTCAACTTCAGCCTCTCCGGGCAAGAGCTAAAAATGAGCAGTATTCTTAGAGCCCTGTTTACTTTCAGTTCCTAGTGCAGACCTCATGGTCATGATGTGAGTGGTACCAAGGGCAGAGCCAAAGAAAGCAAAACTAAGGCCTAACTAGGATATCAGATGCTACCCTGGCTACTCCTTATTGTCATTCATGTTTGCAGTCATTGTCTCTGAAGACACGAGAATGCTCCACATAATATGTTGTCGGTTTCTGTTTTTTTTTAAAGCAGTCCTCATGTAAGCACCATAAAATGCAAAGTAACTGATATTTTATTATTTCCCTTTTATCTCAACCCTAATATTCGTATTACATATAATAAGAATAAATATAACTGATCTAATAATAGTTAATCATTTTCCATTTTCTGGCAAACTTGTGCTTACTTTTCACACACAGTGAAAAACAAGTTTTTGCAAAACAAATAGGTCAGGACTTGGCTGGCAGCCTTTTGGCTTTGTCAATTGTTGTTTTCTTGTGCATGGGATTTAGCAAAAAGATATTGTTGGGAAAACTGCTGGGTTATTGACAATCTAAATAAAAAATTGTTGGCTAAGTCAAATGATTTCATCTGAAAAAGTGCACATGGTGATACTGAATGGAGCTACTTTGGGTGTTGATGTGGTCCTTGTTAAACAGCAGAATTCTGTCACTCACAGGGAAGTTAGCCAACAGATGAAGTGAGCTAATCCACTGCCTCAAGCTTTATGCTGCAGTGTGTGGAAGAAAAATGTGAGTGACACAATAACAGACAAATGGATAACAAAATCAGGCTGGAAGGACCTAAAACAAAGTATACTTATAATTATGAGTTCAATTGAAATGCCTTGGCTAACACCAGACCTAAACATAATTTGACTGCTCGTTCTTATTTAACAGATCCTCTTTCTGCTGTTTTCTAACCAATATTATTTTCACATGCACTCACTGATTACTTTAAAACAAGCATGAAAGCAAATGTACCAACACCAACATCAATATTTACATAAAATGCATAACATTTTCTCTTTAAACAATATGTTGTTGACTTTGAAACAAATATAATAGGGATGTTCACAAAGCAAACTTAATACAGTCCCAGAGCTTCCTCCTCCTGGTTAAATTAAGTGCTGTGACTTGCAATCACTTAACTTAAAAACAGTAATTATTTGTGATTTTCCCTTCCCCAACAAAGATTCACAGAGGGAGATAGTGCTAATTGTGGTGTTTTTTAAGGTATGTTTCAATCAAACATTGTTATGTTCTTTGATGTAAGTAGTAACTTTTTAGCATCAACGTGCTGGTTAACATGTTCCTCATTTTGAGAAACAGCTTAAGTGAGCATTTAATACTGGATAGGTGCCATAATCGTTAATGCTGCACTTAAGTGCTTCATGCACGAATGCACATATTATGTTTTTATAGCTACAATGAAAACTATTTAGGCTCATTGAATTAAGCTGATTGGCAAAAAAGTGCATGTGACATACCAGCCTCTTTAAAGGTTTTGACAGAAAAGAGCAACTGTGCTCTGGTCAATCATTAGCCAACAGTGAAATGAAGGAACCTGGACTGAATTTATGGCCTCGACCAAAGATGGAAATTAATGTGATTTTTGGCAAATATAAAATTTTCTGGTGCTTAAATGAAAGAAACAGTTGTATGCAAAATTACGTTGTAAATTTATTAAATACAATTGTGTAATGCAGGGGCGTAAATGCCAATTGAATGTATATTGTATTCCATTGTAAGAAAATGCCTCTTTTTGCATGATCACCATCAAATGTTTGGTACTGACGCTGTTGGTTTTGGAACTCTGCTCACTGGAACCCTGCTAACCTGGCCCAAGTGCATGTGCTCAGCCCCCTAAAAACTTGTCAAACTAGTTAGAAATCTTAACTGGCATATAATTATCATACCCATAAGTGCCCAGTATATGGTACCCGGTGTATCCAGGGACTGTAAGTTAAATGTGGACTACAGCACCTATTGTGCCACCACTAAATTGCCCCTGTAGGACCAGGCTGAGGGTGCAGTTTTAAACCTGCAAATTCGACTTGGCAAATAAAATCTTTGCTAGGCCGAAATCTTCCTTTCTAATATTTATAAGTAACCCCTAAGGCAGGCCCTAAATGCCCATGGGCAGGGTGGATGGTATTTAAAAAGTAAGACATGTATGCTTAAAGTTTTCATGTACTGGCAGTGAAAAATCTCCAAAGACATTTTTTTCTGTAGCTACGCTGGTTCTCCTATAGAAAAGCACTGGTTACATTATGACACCTTTTATTACATACCCTCAGTTTGGAAAAAGCTGGAATCATGATTCAAGGTCTCAAGTTAATAGTAATGCAAAATCCATTATGATGGTCAGGTCGGATTTTAAATTGCTATTTTGAAAATGCCACTTTTAGGAAGCTGGCATTTTCCTGCCTAAAGCTTACAGTGGCCTTTTCAGAGTAAATTCCCAGCTTTCACCTGGCAGCCAGCTAGTGCCCTGCAAAGAGGTGTGAATGGCTCCCAAAACTGGGAATAAAAGGGTCATTATTGGGAGGAGGTGTGAACTCCTCCTGACAGGATGGCCGTGGGGCTTGTGCCCACCAACACTTTTAAGCTTTAAAGGGGTATCCCCTGTCACAGGTAGATGTAACTCACACCTAGGGATACTCCTGTTATTGTTGAAGTAGCCAGACGTGGCACCAATCCCAATAGGCGGAAAACCTGTTCAAGGGCTGGTTAGCAAAGGAGGGGAGAGGGGTTATTTCCCTAGACACACCTCAGGGGTGTGCCCATAGCTCTAAAAAGTGTGCAAAGGGTCTGCAATATTGGTTTTCGGTAGAGAAAAGCACAGTGGGATAGTTTACAGTAATTCACACACAAGGTACTGCAAAACCTATTAGAGGCAACCTTGTGAAGTTTTACAACATTGGTTAGGGAGTGGCCAGAGGTTTCAACTCATCCACATGCTGCACTGAACATAAATATGTTATCCTCAGTACCCTTGTCAGAACACACCTGGACCATTGGAAGACAGAAGAAGAACTGCACCTCCTATTGAACGTGTGGAGAGAAACCCTGAGGGCTGGTCCTGCTCACCACTTATGCCCTGGACAGAAGAGTCAACTCCAAGGACTATTTGGCAAGCCTCCTGTTCAGCTCCAGGAAAACAAAAGCTGCAAGAAGCCCAGATATGCCCAGGTGACCAGTTTCAGCTCGATTCGCCCTGGACCCTGCTGGTGGCCTCTGGGCGATGGAGTCCTAACCAGCAAGTGGTGCCCAAAAAGTCATGAACCCTAGGGTGACATAAAAGTGTGCTCTTCTGCCCTCCAAAATTTCAAGACTAGACACTTATAGCTTTTTTAGAACTTTTGCCTAAAGAACCAGAGGCTATAACCAGACCACCCCTGAACCGCAACTGCCGATGCCGAACTACTGGTTTGAATCAACTTGTTGATTTGACCTGTTTGAAAGGATCCCGACTTTAAGAAAAATATTTAAGTCCAAATATAGAGGAATTCACTGGGATCCTCACCAAGCAGCACCACGTCTTCCAAGACAATGCCTTCCGAGCCTGTGACTTTGGACTTTACCCACTCTGAGTTTTCCCACCATCGACATAAACTTCCAACCAGAGATGAGGTGCCCACTAAGATCCTGCATTTCAGAAGGCCACCACCGATGAGCCCCACCTCAGATCCAGCCTTCTCCACTCTGACCCACCAACAACCTTGCCAAAGAGGACTTTTCCCTAAAAAACGACTAAGTCAGAAGGTCAACTTCCCACCCGGATGAACCTGGTCTCTGTATCAGACCTGTGCCCCATGGTAGTGGGCCTTAAGCTTTGTTCCGGTCTAGCATGACCAGTTACCCATGGTTGGCGCTTTGTACTTTTTGGTGCCAGAAACATCTAACATTTAAAAAAAACTCATATCTCCGGATCCACACATCATATTTTAGTTGTTTCAGTGTCTAGCTGCTCATTAAAATGTACTCTGTTGGAGATGGATTTTTATTGTGTTGTGTGTGGTTTCTACCTGTTAACCATTTTGGTACTGATAAATCCTTTACACATTTCGCCTAAGTGCAGTCTGTCTATTCTGTGCTACACCTACCAATAGTTATGCTGAGGTTTACATTATTGTGAACGGACTGGACCCATTATTACCTAAAAACGACTTCCATTCACTTCAGATATTAATCCACTTTCTCACATTGGTGGAAGAGGTGGGGTCCAGAACTTATGTTTAGCAGTACCACTCAGCTATTACGCTAGAGAATAAAAAATCAGAAAAGGAGGCAGAAGGAAATGAGGACAAGTCCAAAAAGTAATATGGAAGCTAACTGTCACTATGTAAACAAGCATTTATAATGCAATAGGTCACGCAATTGCGAGATTTTTATCTATTGGCATTATAAATGGCAATGCCTTTATAATGTTAAAACGCATTGTCATTTACAATACTAGTAGGTCAAACTTTGGCAAAAGCAAGACCTATTGTATTGTAGAGCACGGTGTCCGTGAATAAGCATCGGGCTCAACATTAAAGTAAAAAAATAAATGAACAGAGCACAGTGTCCCTTAAGTGGGTGCCACGCTCACCATTAAGTAAAAAGAAAAAAGGGAAACAGAGCGCGGTGTCTCTGAAGTGGGTGCCACGCTCCAGATTATAGTTTTAAAAAAAGGAAGCTGAGCGCGGTGTCCCTAAAGCCGGCCCGGTGCTCAGCATGCAAATGTACTAAAAAAAATAAAATATGAAAGAATGTCGCCATTGTGCCATAATTGTTGTGTGGGTAGGGAGTAGCCACTTTTAAAGTTAGAGCGGCATAGCACTCTAAATGAAAAACGGCCACCAATGTCCAGTGTGGGTACGGTGCAAATACAAAAAAGCAGCAGCCATTGAACCCATTAGTGAATAAACAAAATAGTGCTCACCCACTTATAACGCAGACCGTATAACAAGCCAGGTAAAAAGTCCATCCATTATGGGAGGTAATAAATGCAGACAAGGCGGTACCAAGGAGGGACTAACAAGCCTATTTACAAATCAGAAGCCAGCATTTATGAACTACAATGACATAAGTCAATGACAAATATGGGCGGAAAGTTGGAGGGGCTTCCAGTGCATACTCCAATACAGCATGCCTTGAAGAGCAAGCGGTGCATGCAAGCTGCCCCGAGGCTCGACCTAAAAACTAGCACACTCATTGGATGATGTCATCAGTCATTGCATCAGTGATGGCAAGTGATGTAATTTGAGATGTCATCAGTGATGTCATAAATGATGTCTTAGAACATGTAATAAATGATGTACTATGTGAGGTCATAAGGTGTGCATGGCAGGGGTGTAAGTTATAGTTAGCTCTGCTCACTATACCTTTTGAATTTCTGTGGTCTTTTTAGTTGTAAACGTTAATGTTTTCACTGACCTATTCTTTTAACTATAGCGTTACTTTAACCTTAGGATTTTTCAGTGAATTTCTGTTTTTTATTTAAACTTAAGGTAATATTTTATTACCGAACATAAATCAATCAATCAATCATAACATTTGTATAGCGCGCTACTCACCCGGAGGGGTCTCAAGGCGCTGGGGGAGAGGGGTATGTTACTGCTCGAAAAGCCAGGTCTTGAGTTGCTTCCTGAAGGAGAGATGGTCCTGGGTTAGCCGGAGGTGGATGGTGAGGGAGTTCCAAGTCTTGGCTGCCAGGTAGGAGAAGGATCTTCCTCCGGTGGTGGCTCTGCGGATGCGTGGAACGGCGGCGAGGGCGACGCTGGTTGATCGTAGCTGGCGGGTGGGAGTGTAGAAGGTCAGGCGGTTGTTGAGGTACTTGGGGCCCAGGTCGTGGAGGGCTTTGTGTGTGTGGGTGAGGAGTCTGAACGTGATCCTCTTGCTGACGGGGAGCCAGTGCAGGTCTCTCAGGTGACCGGAGATGTGGCTGTATTGGGGGATGTCCAGGGTGAGTCGTGCGGAGGCGTTCTGGATGCGCTGGAGTCTTTTCTGAAGTTTGGCTGTGGTTCCGGCGTAGAGGGTGTTTCCGTAGTCCAGTCGGCTGGTGATGAGTGCCTGGGTGACCGTCTTCCTGGTTTCGTTGGGGATCCACCAGAAGATCTTTCGGAGCATGCGTAGGGTGTTGAAGCATGATGATGAGACGGCGTTGACTTGTCTGGTCATCGAGAGGGAGGAGTCCAGGATGAAGCCCAGTTTACGTGCATGGTCCGTTGGCTTGGGAGTGGTGCCCAGGGCAGGGGGCCACCAGAAGTCGTCCCAGGTGGAGGGCGATGATCCCAGGATGAGTACTTCCGTCTTGCCAACCCCTGCTGTGCACGGCCTTTATCCATTCCATGGGGTGTTGGCAGTAGGCACTGGTCGGTGGCCATGCCCTGCAACAACCTCCCCATAGGCAGATAACCCCATGCTGCACATGACCTTTGGATGTGCACAGCAGAGGGTTGGCAACAGGGCCAACTTCCCCAGAGGCAGCCTACCCTCCGTAGGCAGTCAACCTTATGCTGCACACTGCCTTTTGTTGCACACGGCGTGGGGTTGGCCCCATGTCCAACACCTCCCAAGAATCTCAACATCCCCACATACAGCCTTTGCTCATGTATGGCATTGGGTTAACCACAGAGCCTGTGTTGCAGCCAGGCCCTTCTTACAACTCCCTGCAGACAGCTAACACAGCATGGAACCATTCACAGTGGGGAGTTGATCACAGGGCTTGGCCTGCCATCAGGCCCTGTGGCAAAACCCCGAGCAGGCTGCCAACCCCACAATGCACCCGGCATTTGCCATGTACAGTATATGGTTGGCCTTCACGATCCAGAGACCCCATCTTCTGGGGCCAAAACATTTATGATAAGGGGAGGAGGCAGGCAGGCCCTTCCCTGACCCTTAATTGGCCTTGGGTCCCCCAGGGAACAAATACAATTAGACAGGAGAGGAGAGCATGCAGCCCACCTCACCAACCCTTAGTAGGCCCCGGAGACCATTTCCCATACCTGCACTGTCAGTGCATGCACTGTTTGCCATGCACGACATGGTGCATGGTAACAGTGTGCCCGATGTGCTAGAGGTGCTGCATTAGGGCCGGAATTGGCTTCAGGCTCTCTCCTAGAACCAAAGCAGATGGGACTCTGGGCGTTTCCAAATTCTAAGCAGGACTAACAAAGGCTGTAGTTAAATGTGATCTTCTAAAAGGCTCAATCCAAGTTCTTCATGACAGAATGATACGGAGGTAGATTAAGGCACTACCAACAGCCTTCCTATGAACTTGTTTTCAATTTTTTTGAAGAGAGGTTCAGTTAATATAGCCCCATACTCAAGCACCAAATGAAGGAACTGACAGGCATTTACTTTTAAAAACGCAAAGCAATTCTTTTGCAGGCTTATGCCCCATTATTTAAAAAAATAAATCACTCTTTGGAATTGCACAACTCTGATATTCAATCAAAATTTCTAATTAAAATCTCCATCAACTGGAAGAATCAGGTACGTAAAGTGAGGAGTTTTCCGAAATTCTTCACCACCAAGCAACAATATCTTGGTTTTGGCTAATTTTGGGCCTCAGATCAACACAAAAGATTAATGAGAACCGCATCATCTGCATATAGTCACACAGGGATTGGCAAGAATTGGCCCTCGAAAGTTCATTACCTGTTTTGCACAAGTAATCTCCAAGGCAAGTAATGAAAATTAAAAAGATGAATGGTGCCAATATGCATCCTCGTCTAACCCCAGCGGCACAGTTGAGAACTCTTCTGTTAAATCCCCATTCCTGCTGTATCAAACTCTAGTTAAGGTATGCCGGTGAAGCCTACTGAGCATGGTAATAATTGCACTATCAATTTCTAATTGTGTCATTGTTGACTATAGTGTAGAGCAATTTACTGTGTTAAAGGCACATGTTAAGCCCATGAAGGTCAGGTGGACACAAACGTTTTTTGCCTTTGTATATTTTTGGACAATAAAGATAAATTGAGGGACTGCTCGACGTTTCCTAGGCCTGGGTGAAACCGAACTGGAAGTCTGGGAGCCCTTGGGTCCCAGTCACCCAAAGTTCCAATTTAGCCAAGATTTTCCTGCCAAGATCTTTACCATGCTATCTAACAGGGAGATTCAGCTGCAATAGTGGGGTTGGCTTCTGTCCCCTCTTTTCTTTAAAAATGGGGACGATGTTAGCCTCCTGCCATGTCTTGACTAGGGGGTACAATTGCACATATTATAACATTGGTTATTATTGGAGCCCAGAGTTGCGGGAAAGATTTAAAAAGATCTGATAGAATTCTGTCAGGATCTGGGTTTTCTCTGAGGGGCTACTCTCAATGGCTAGGGTGACATCTGACACCTTGCTTGGCCTACTCAGAACTACAGCAGCATTCAGGTCACAGGGGGCAGCGGAGTCTGAGACCATGTTAATAGTCTGGGTATTAGAGCCAAATACTTTTTTAAATGGTCCACCCAATCTTTGTATGGTACAAGGGTCTGGACTTTTGGCATTTAGTCCCCCAACAAATTTGGAGAGTTGATGAGCTGCCAGAAGGCTCCGGGTCTTTCAGACTGCTTGCAGTCCTTAGATATTCCCAGGCTTTCTCCTATATTTCAATTTTCTTTTTCCTGAACACTTCTTTATAGGCTCTTCCTAGCCATTGCTACTCCTGCTTGGTCTCGTGGATGCTTGCTAAGAGCAAGCTTTAAAGATTTGTGGGTCTTGGAGCAGGCACTGTTAAACCATCTAGGGCTGTCACTTATTTTTGTGGAGCTTTTAGTTAGTTTTGGTGCTATGTAACTATTTAGGGAGGTATACGCTTGGATGACATCTGCTGGATGTGAGTGCACTTAGTTATTTACTAAGAAAGTTCTAAGAAAGACCTGTTTATCCATTTCTCTCACTAGATATTCACACCCTTATTCTTATTGTACTGTACCCAGTGTTGCAGTTCTTTATGAGTGTCACTTCCCAATACTAAGTTAAATACTATTGTTAGGAGGTTGGGATCACTTATGCAACTAGTCAAGACTTTACAACCTTTAAAAATTGATAACAGTTCCTTGGAGATTAGTGTGATGGCATTTGATCCTAACCCCACATATGTTGGAGTTTGTGTAGTGCCTATACTTTTACTTTACTTTACTTTTACTTCATTTGCATTTGTATAGCGCATAAGTCACCCGAAGGTCTCAGAGCGCTTGCAGAAGAAAAGAAAAAGAGCTCCTAGTTGTGTACCCACATAGCAGGCGTGCAGGGCTAGAACAGCCACGTCTTTAGTAGTCTACGAAACCTGAGGTAATCGGACTCTGTCCTAATCTGGAGGGGAAGGGAATTCCAGGTTTCTGGGGCGGTCTTGCTGAATGCCCTGTCACCATTTCTGGATGTGCGCACCCTCGGGATGGTGAGAAGGGATTTGCCAGAAGATCTAAGCATTCTTGCTGGTTTGTGGGCTTTTAGCTTGCGTTCCAGGTATGCTGGACCGTGCCCATTGATGGATTTATGGACCAGGCAGCATAGTTTGAACTTAATACGCTTTTGTACTAGAAGCCAGTGTAAGGACTTTAGGCACGGCAGAGATGGAGTGCGGGCCGGTAAATCCAGCACCAGCCTAGCAGCGGTGTTCTGGAGGACCTGTAGGCGGGCCAGGAGAGTGATATTTATTGAGGACAGAAGTGCATTTCCATAATCAATCCTGCTGATAATGAGTCCTTGTACTAGAGGCATGCGAGCTGAGAGAGGTATCCATTTAAAGATCTTCCTCAACTTGCGTATAAGGCCGAAACCAGTTTGCACTACTTTACTTATGTGGTCAGCCATGGAGAGCTTATCATCGATAATTACCCCAAGATTCCTGACAGAGGGTTTGGGCAAGGGGCAGGGGCCGAGAGAAATTGGCCACCAGTCGTCTGACCATATTTTATCGGCTTTTCCAAATAGCAAGACCTCCGTCTTACCAGCATTCATCATTAAAAAGTTCTGGGTCATCCAGTCATGGATAGATACCATGCACTCTTTAAACTCTTTAAACCTTAGTTTGAATTCATCTGGGTTATGGTTTATAGTGACAAGTATTTGGGTGTCATCTGCGTAAGACACGGTTCCAAAACCGTGCTCTCGGATGACCCTTGCCAGGGGGGACACATACAGATTAAAGAGTGTAGGGCTCAATATTGACCTCTGGGGAACACCCTTATCATTGTCATGGAAGTCGGAGGCATGAGCTCCGACTTGGACTTTGGACCGCCTGTTGGTCAGATAGCTCTTTATCCAATATAATGCGGAGCCCTCGACACCAACCTCAACAAGACGCTCTAAAAGAATGCGATGTGAGATGGTGTCGAAGGCCGCAGATAGATCGAGGAGGACAAGTATGGCAGACTGGCTGGAATCAAGAGTCATTCTTATATTGTCTACGATTTCCAGCAGGGCTGTTTCGGTACTATGCGACGCCCTGAAGCCCGACTGGGATGGGTCCAGGAGCTTATTGGTTTCCAGATGGCTAATGAGTTGTATATTTACCTTCCTTTACCCCTCTTTCTATATAGAGCGGGGTCCCCTTAACCTGAGCGAGTGCCAGGAGAGGTGTTGCTCTCTCCATACTATTGATGGGTGAGTTTTTCTAACTATCACGCTGAACAAAGTTTCACACACGAACAGCTGTTTATAATTATTTACATTGTTGTTTTGCTGTGCCTATGATCTATGTTTATTATCTTTGTATCCACAGGAGAGTTTTAGTGACAATGATATGAGACTATCACACAATAATTATTGACTGGTAGGTCCACTTCATCATTATTTCTTTTTTTCACTGTTGCAGTAGTGAATAACATACAGGTCTTGAAGAAAGCCTGGTGAGGCTGAAACATGTTGACCAAACTTCTTCACAACTGATAGTAATATTTGTTTGAGATACTATCGTCACTCTGCTTTTAACTTTGCCATTATGCTGATCCTCCTCTGAATAAAATTGCACTCTGGCATCATAACAGGCAATTTTAACATCACTTTTACACACTTGTTTGAGCACTGCAACCTTGTACCTTTCAACCTTTCTATATATCCAACTGGCTGTCTTCCTCATACTGGTGGATCTTTCACTAGTATCTCTCTATACACAACGATGAGAGATTTCTAGTAGATACCAGTTTCCAACAAAAAAACCCAGACGATGAGTTTCTGCCAACGGGTAGGCTGATGGGTCCACTTTTCACCTTTTGATATTCACACAGGTGTGTTTTGTCCTCCTTCTCTCCTTTCTCTGACTACTCTCCATACACTACATTCGAGTGTTCATTGTAGTCCTCCATAGACCCTTAGCATCCCCTGTGTATTATTATTAATTAGGGACTCCATGACCTTTCCAAATATGGGGAGAAGGGAAATAGGTCGATAGTTGGGTAATGATTTGAGGTCAGCCGAGGGTTTTTTCAGAATGGGTCTTATTACTGCCTCCTTCCAATGAGATGGGACCAAGGAGTGTAGCAGGGACTGATTCAGAGTTTTTGTAATGGCATGGATCAGGATAGGCGCTATTTTAGATAGAATTTGCGGAGAAGCAGGGTCTCCCGGGGCTCCAGACTTCATTTTGGGCAGGGTTAGCTCAACCTCTGTTTCTGAGCAAGGTGAGAATTCCCTTAAGGTGACAGAGCAATTGATGTGGTTCCTGTGGTTGTTATTCGGTGAGCCTATGGCCTGACTTATCGGGGGCTGCTGAGGAAAGAGCTTGTGGATCTCATTGATTTTGTCATGAAAGTACAGGGCCACAGAGTCCACCCATTCTTTAGATTCATTGAGTGGGTGTTGGTTCGCAGAAGGGTTGGTAAATTCTTTGACTATACTATACAGCTCTTTCTGTGAGTTAGCTGCCTGTGTTATCCTAATTCCGAGGTAAACTTTTTTAGCCTCGGCAATCCCTTTCATGTACTGCCTGTGTGATACTTTGTATTGTTCCCTGTCTTTTGGATCTTTTGTGTGTCTCCATTTCCTTTCTACTACCCTGACCGAGTGTTTAACTAGCTCCAAATCCGATGTAAACCAGGGCGAGTTTTTGGTTGGGGGCTTAGAGACCCGCACCGGAGCAATAACATCTAATGCCGAGGCAATTGCGGATTCTAGCTCCTTGGCTGCTGTATTAGGGTCAGTATCCTGAGTGATAACTGGAGGGGAGAAATGCGCAGCGAAGGAGTCAGGAGTGATCTTATTCCATGGCCTACTTAGTTTTACTTGGGTAGTAGTTCGGGGTTTAGTCTGTGGGCCGGCAATATCGAATTTTATGAGAAAATGATCAGACCAGAGGATAGGATCGATCTGCTTGGTCTCTACTTTTGGAGAGTTGCTGCAGATGAGATCTAATGTATGTCCGGCAGTGTGCGTTGGACCTGTGGGAAGTAGGCGTAGCTGTAAGGCCTCAAGGCTCTTTATTAAATCTGTCGTGTGGGGGTCAAGAATTTGGTCCAAATGATAGTTAATATCCCCTAATAAGAGGAAGTTCCCTGTAGCTAGGGCATAGGGCGCTATCGCTTCCACTAATTTCTCCACAAAGTGGGTTTTGGCTCCTGGGGGTCTATAAATGAGGGCCACCTTCCATGACTCTTTGTTTCCTATGGTCATAGAAGCAATACACATTTCGCCCCAGACTTCTAAGTAGGAGTCGTTAATGTGTAGCTTAATGTCAGGTTTATAGATTATGGCCGTTCCGCCTCCCTTTTTTCCGAGGCGGTCAAGTCTATGTATTTTATAGGGGGGGGGAATGGCTATCGCAATGTCGGGCAAGGAGGACTCCTGTAGCCATGTCTCCGTGACAAATAATACATCGGGGTGATCGGAGTTCAGAAGCGACCATATTTCTAAGGCGTGCTTAGGTATGGATCTCGCGTTGCAGTACAGGCAGACTAGATTAGTCTGCGGTCGGGGAGAGGGTGTGCTAGGAAGTTGTTTTGCCGCTAATATTTTGGCTCCCATGTCCCTGCTATTATTACAGGGATATTTGGGTATTATGGTGGTGATATTATCTGTATTCAAGGCATGAAGCTCCAGATTAGTGTATTGTATAGTGCCAAAGTCTTGGTCAAATATTAGATTATTAGCAATGACCACTCTATTCAGCCTATCTCGTATGGGGTGTGCTTAAAGTGTGTTTGCAAACTGAAAACTATATCCCGTTTTGTTACAATAAAAAGAAACCTTCTTTTACTAAAATAACACTAAAGGCAACTTATAGTAATCATTCTACTGTACATATACTCACAAAAGTAAATAATTTACTTGAAAAAAAAAGTAGAAATTCACAGAATAAAGCAAAGGTTTAAGTAATATTGTAGTTAGGTGAATTTCTCAGTGACAACGTTAATGTTTTAAACTAAACAATACTCAGAAATTCAGCTGTTATAGTTAGAAGCACTAACTGTAACTTGCACCCCGCCATGCAATGTTTATGATCTAATATATGACATGTGTTATGACAACATTTGTGACATCACTGATGACATCTCAAATGACATCATTGATGCCATCATTTGTAGTAGAAAATCAATGGGGGGTATTAGGGCTTTTTTAGCTACTCGCAGGGGCTTTTCTTTTCAGTACTATTTTAATTATTATGATTTTAATCATTTTAAATATTTGTATTAGACTGAGCTTGATATCTGTGAAAATGAGCTATGTATGAATTTTATTATATCTTTTTACTCTGTGCTTTAATGATCTTTTCAAAAGATTGAATAAATAATCATTAAATTGATTGACATCACTGATGATATTATTGATGACATCATCCAAACTTCACTCTTGCACATATTGCTCTATAAATTAGTATAACATTAAAGGCTTGTCAGTAAGCACAAAGCAGCGCATGAGGCAAACACATATTACTACTGCCACCACACTTACAACTCACTTTTTTCTACATGATTTTAATTGGTTTCTATAAGGTAACATCAGTAACATCTATATGATGATTCGATCTGGCATTGACATTATAAGGTAACAGTAAATTTGAATGGCATAGGCAGGGGTTTAGGTGAACACTCATTTAGGAAACATTAAAATCCACTTTGTTGGCTCGCATACCGCTTCACTCTGCGGTGCTGCACAGCTGTAAACAGTCAAATTAAAACAGGAGTAACAAAGGGAGACTTAGCCATTATTTCTCAAAACCATTTCTCAATTGAGTCACATATATTTTGCAGAAAGAATTTAACTTGAACAAGCGAAACAAAGGAAAAATGGAAAAAAAAAGCAGAAAAAGAAAAAATAAAGAAGAAAAAATGAACCGATGTCTTTATGGAATTGCCGCTGTGAGCGTGTCTGTCAGTCTATCATATCAATGGATAGCATGTGTATAGTTGCAAGGGCGTGGTAGGTGTGTCAAGGTTGGGGAGGGGGTTTGGTGTGAGGGGGTAGGGTAAAGGAGAGCGGCGGGATGGAAGGCAGGCTGGATGCAAAAAGAGTGGCATGGAACAGTGAGCCAAAGTATCTGTCAGCCACGGGCAGACATACTCGTATATCAATGTGGGTTTCAGAGAGAACTCAGGAGACAAGGGTTCCACCCCAATGAGCGAGTCTAAGAGGGAAGGGGAGCTGTAGACAATTTAGTTTTGATCATAGTCAAATATTCCTGCCATTGTATAGGGGTTTGCCGCAGGAGCGCTGATGCCCGTTTCACGATCTCTTGCTGGTTTGTGCGCTCAGACACCAGTGCCCTACGAAAAACAAGCAACCATGCATTTATATTGGGGCCCTTTGGTGCCATCCATGCCATGGTAATCTTACGTTTGGCCAGGCCCAGAGCAAGGTCAAGGAATTTGTTCAGTCCCTTACGAGACGTACTGCATCTCGTGATGCCCAGCGGAGTGGAGGGGTTCCGCCTCCACTTGCGTGCCATCCATTTCCGCATGTACCGTGGCCACCTCGGACCAGAATATTTGAATAACAGTGCAAAGCCACACCATGTGTGTATATGTGGCTCCCTGATTTCGGCATCTAGGGCATATGTCCATGGTGGCGGTGTACATGCGTGCCAACCTGTGGGGTGAGATACGTGTGATGTTAATAATTAAATTGGGTGTACTTTAGCCTAAGATTGGTTGAGATAGTTTTTGGGTAGTTAAGGCATTGCAGCCACTGTTTGTCAGTAAGGGTGATGGACAGTTCGTCATCCCAGTACTCACACAGTGCTGCCAGTGCAGGCAGGTCGTCCAGTCTGATGGAAGTGTAAAAGGCTGTTACGGCATGTTGGCCACGGCCATGCATGAGCAGTGTTTATAGCAGGTGTGACGTGGTTGGCTCTGCCCGGTCAGTGCCCCATGTTTGCAGGGATTGGTGTGTCAGTAATGCATGTAATAGAAAGGAGCCCTATGGTGCTCCGTAGGTGTCTACCAGATCCTTGAATGTTTGCAGTTGCACGTCTGGGTAAATGTCCCCCCATGTCTCTAACCCACACTCCCTTCATAATCTCAACTTCGGGCATCCCTGACAGGAGAATGTGCTGAGAAGGAGCTCCAGTGGTAGGCTAGGGGGGTATGGCGCTGGTCGGTTCCTAGGTATCACATATCTGGACCAGTGCCATCTGGCCGCTGTCATTAAAATGTTGCCTCGCCGCTTCTGAGTCGGTGTAGTCGTTTCCGACATCCATTCCAGTAACTTTGGTGGGTCCCTGGCCAAGGCTCCCATAGTCGGCTCAGTGAGGTTGTTTTTGTCAAGCCACTACATTGGCTGCTGCATAATATCGCTCAGAGTTTGGGGTACCCAAGCCACCATCCGACAATGGCAGGTATAGTTTATAGAGAGCCACCCTGGCCCTCGAGTTTTCCCATATCAGGGAGACCAGTAAGGATTCCAGGTCCCTTAAGATTCTCTGAGGGAGGTGATAGGGGAGTGTGTAGAAGAAATACTGGAGGCGGGGAAGTACTAAGATCTTTGAGATGGCCACCTGACCCATGGGTGACAGAGGGAGGCCCAGACAAAATGGGAGGGTCGATCGGCCCGCGTTATGTAACCGACCAAGGTTCCCATCTACGGTATCCGTCCCCTGATGGTCGATCTGGAGCCATAAATATTTGAAAGAGTTGAATGCCCATGTCAATGGCATGACTAGCGCCATTTATCTCTGTGCCGGTGCTGCTACCATTGGTGTCATTGGGAACACCACCTACTTAGTCCAGTTGGCGTGAAGTCCGGATACACTTACACGTAGATCCATAATCGACTGCAAGATTACAGAACCCTGCCAGGTAGGTATGTTAACACATCGTCCGCGTACAGCAACACAATGTGCCATCGTCGACTGGCCTGTATGCCCCAATCCCTGACCCGTTGCTTCAATCTGCATGGCAATGGCTCCTTGGCCAAGGCCCATCTTCACTCTAGCCTGTGGTCTAAAATATAGCAGCCGTATCCACCGTATAAAATTGGGTCCGATACGAGTAGTGCAAGTAAGTGTGCGCCTGGGGATTCAGCCTGCACCATACATCGTGGACCTGCATGTTGGATACCCTTTCTGACATGTGTTGTGCTAATTTAATAGATTGCGCCCCCAAAAGAGTGGGACGGGAACGATCCAGGCCTAGGTCACACACACCATTAAAATCGCCACCCCAGTACGTGGGGGCAGTGGGGTTCGCAAGCAAGGATTGTGTGAGTGTTTGCAGGAAGATGGACTGGCGTTAGTTCGGGGCGTAGAGAAAAAACAGTGCCAAGGGGGACCCATTCAGGAGTCCTTTCATGGTAATGAAAAGGCCCTGTACCTCCACTCTGGAATGTGTGATTTCCAGTGGGGTCCCCAGAGCAACCCATATGAGCACTCCTCAGGCGTATCCGGAATACACCATACCCAGAATTGTACCCATCCAGGGTTTGCGGAGCAATGCAAGTTTTTGTGTAGTGCAATGCATCTTTCGCAGCAGTGCAAATGTGGTCCAGTGGCTACGCAAGTATTAATATACTTTGTGTCTCTTAGCGCATCCAGCAAACCCCCTTCTATTCCAAGTCAATAGGGAGTAATCCCCAGGCGCCATCTACTTGGTCGTATGGCATAAGCGTGGTGTGTAGCATACCACTGATGAATAGTCTGCACCCCCCCTTGTGGACCACCGCCAACATAATATGACCCAGGTATAACCAATTCTCAGACCCCATTGATTGCAGGCATACAAAGAGATGAACATAATAATCAGAGGTTCCCAACTTCCCACCGCAGGCAGGCCTGTTTGCCAACAGGCATTAGGCCATTCACACTAAATTGCGGAGCAAATTAAACCAAATATAACATATAACAAATAAGAACAAGTGATGTGCTATATCAGCTACTTATCGCTCATTGGGGAGGGTATTGCAGAGTCGGCGTACAGTGTCCTTACCGCCGCCCGTGATTCAGCCTGGCACTCAGCAGGCGTATGTAAGCAGTCTGGCCACTGCAGTTCAAAACATCGCAAAGTTCGGAAAAATCAACCAAATGCATTTGCAGTTTGAGGAGTTAGTGCTGCCCCCCCCCGGACCCACCCACAAAGACAACGCCTCGAGTTGTGAGGCCGTGATGTGCAACGTTCTGTCTGTGATGATATGAGAGTCCTAGTCTTGTCTAGGGGAAGAATCGGGGCGTCCCATGTGTTCGGTCATCTCAATGGCTTGTATCCGCTCCTGAACCACTTGCCCTTTTGTTGGGTGGCACAGTCGACCTTTGTTTCGGCCCCTGCATGAGTCAACTAATGTCCATGGTTGAGAGGGACCTGTCGGTAGTACGGGGGGCTCATGTGCCAAGCCCTCTTGATCAATCCAGGCCCAAGCCTCTTCAGGCGTATTGCAGAAGACTGTGCCCTCCTTGTGAGGGATGTGAAGACGCACCGGTTATTGGAGGGAATATTGAACATCGTGGTCCCTCAAGCATTTTTTGACCTCCAGGTATGTGGAGCAGCAGTGTTGCACAGCCAGAAGGTAGGCTGGATAGACATGAACCGTGGCGTTATCAATTTGCCAAGGGCCCCTGGCATTGGTGACTTGCAGTACGTGATCTCTGTCACAGCGGTTGAAAAATCTAGCCACCACCGCTCTAGGAAAAGCTCCCGGGTTGGGGGGCCCCTGGCACCCTGTGCCCCCGCTCAATTGAGAAGAACTTTGACATCTAACCCTGCAGGACATCTCGTAAGAGACAGGCTTCAAGGAAGAGCTCCATGTTGGGGCCCTCCGCCCCCGCTCTGGAAGACCCACGATGAGGACATGGTTCCAGCATGAGCGCCGTTCCAGGTCTTCCACACGTGCCTTAAGGAAGTCCACCTCCTGTTGGAGGGATTGCAGTTGGATAGTCGCCTCACTTACCGTGGGTTGCATTGACACAACCGTAGACTCGGTTTCTTCCACTCAACCCTTTAGTTTCTTGTGGTCCTCCAGCAGGTACCCCATATCGTCGCTAAGGGAGTCAATCTTCATACCCAGAGTGGTTTTAATGTTGAGTATTGCTGCCAGCAGTTCATCAAAGCGATGTGAGTGATCACTAGAGTTTCCCTGGGTGGGGGGCCATGAGGGGTCTGCACTCCCAGCCCCTGGAGTTGTTGGCTCCACTTCGGAGGTTGTGTCTGGGGCTTCTCTACTCTGGATTCACCCATTGCACCGTCTGCGAGAGGCTGTAGACCAGGTGTTGATCTATGTGTTCCGCAAAGAATCAGGGATTACCAAGGGTCCTGAGGCAGTGCCACAGTGAGGTGCAAAGATAGAGTACAAGAATGAGCAGTGAGGGCATCTCAGGTAGCTGGATTGGAATTATGTGCCTTATCGGGTTTAGGGCGTCTCACATTGCTGCTCCCCACAGCGACAACAGTTGTGGCAGCAGAGTTACCACAGTATTCTTCACTCTATGAAGTCAGTGGTGGGCCCAGGTTGTAAGGTTCATGTATTTGGGAGCATGTTGGCCGTTCTCTCCGGGCTCCCAGGTCTCACCCCTCTCCTGACACAGGTAATCATCATATGTGTCTTCCTGCAGTCCCCAGCGGAATGGAGATGACTTGTGGTTAGCCTGGGGGGGGCTCCCTACACGCTCAAATGTCCCGTGCATAGCCAGGTGTGCATGGGAGCCTTATCCCAATTTGCCTCTCTCATACCAGGATCAAAGTGGGGGGGTGGGGGCTCAGGCACACACTCACAGCTTCCAAGGGGGTGGCTCACAGTAGGTCGTCAGGCTCTCGTTGGCCCCAGGGCTCGCCTCGTCTCAGTGCGGGCCGCCGCAAGTACCGGCTGTAGCTTCAGGCGGACCCATGTCGCTGCTGCTCGTCCCAAAATGGTGTGTCCGACTTCACGGCCCACAGTGAGCCTGGGCCCAAGACTCCTTGACTCAAGCACCAGTGTCCCAGCGGTGACAGCAGGAGAAGCCAAGAGAAACAAGGACCTTGCGCCGGCCAATTGAGTAATGACCTGCGCCAAGCCGCTCCTTTTGCGTCCTGGATCCCCGGGTCCTGACGGTCCCAATCGTGCCTCGTCCACGTGAACAGGGATTGGAGCCTGCCGACAGCTCCGAGATCAGCTGTAGATGGTGCGGGGAGCCCTCCACTGTCTCCTCTATACAGGATACTGGGCCAGGCAAGGTGGGATCAGGATTCTTTCGGCGGACGTAAAGCTAAGCTCAGAGCTCTGCAACCACTCTTGCCGTCATCTTGGCCATGCCCCCCACACTAACAACTCACTTAGGGGCATATTATCAAGCACAGCGTTAACATTATCGCCGCTGTAGCGGCAGAAAACTGCTGCTAAATTGGCGATAATGGGCTTGATAATACGCCGTAGAGAATTCCCATAGAAGGCCATGTTCACACCAGAATACGGGCTTCTATGGGAATTCCCAAGGGCGTATTATCAAGCCCATTATCGCCGCATTAGCAGCAGTTTTCTGCCGCTAAAGCGGTGATAATGTTAACGCCGTTTCTTGATAATATGCCTCTAAAATCTTAAAATCACGAATTATATACAACATTGGGCCTATAATCTATTCTAGAAAAACTAGCACACATGTTTACCTTCGCTACTGATGGATACAGTCTTCTACGTTAAGCATAAATGATCATGCTGACAAGATTCTCTCTAATTACATAAAGCTGCTTACAATACTTAGTATGTGGTATGTCGAATCTTTTCCTGGCTGGAAACGTTTTCTGCAGGACCAAAAAAGCTGTATGGAACATAATGAACACAAGTGAACTGTCACCTGCACACAGAGTTACTCTTCAATGCAAAGATTTATAGCATGTTTAATGCCTCCAAACACGTATGGTGCAATGGTGCATTAGGAGAACATGCATTTTGTAAAAACCTGTACCGATTAGCTGGACACGGGTTGTACACAATTAGGTAGGAAAGTAATATGACAACTATCTGCAACTATGTAAACTATAAAACAAATTAGAACTAGCACAATCAATAGAGAGATATCATCAGATGTCATCAATGATGTAAATTGAAATGCCATCAGTGAAGGTCATAAATGATGTTATAGAACACATCATGAGTGATGTCATATGTGAGGTCATAAGCAGTGCATAGAGTGGGCACAAGTTATAGTTAGTGTCACTAACAGTAACTGCTGAATTTCTGTCTTTTTTTTGTTTAAAACACTAACGTTGTCACTGAGAAATTCACATAACTACAACCTTACTTTACCCACTGTTTTTTTCAACAATTTATATCTATATATTACCTACTGGCGGTCGCCAGTAGGTAGTTATAGCTAGGACTGTGTTTCTATTCAAAGAGCGTTTTTTCTTTTCCCAATAACGTTGGCACCAGTTGACGAATTGTTGCGAACTTCTCAAAACTAGTAGGGCGCTTCCGTCAGCTCCTATGTTGAAAGTTTGAGGGTGATTCAGCAAGCGGGGGCTGCAAAAAAGGGGGGTCCCAAAACGTGTTTTCTCCACGGTAATTCACATAGGAAACTTTAGACACGGCTACAGCCTGAACTGCTGAATAGAATTACACCAAATTTAGCAAAAAGGTAGTGCTTGGTTCAGAAAGCACTCTTTTTTTTAATGGTGTAAATCCGTTCAGTAGTTGCTGAGAAAATCAAAAAATAAAAGTTTCAATATATAGAGGCACGGAAGATCCGCGCACCCTGCCGATCACGAGCTGCATTCTAATTGGCTGTTAACACTTCAAACCCGGAAGTGTTGGCAGCCTTCTTGTGCCTCGGTAGAAGGGAGGCACAAGAAACCAGGGACATAAACACGTAAAACAAGAAAAGGGGGCAGGGTAGAAACACCCTGACCCCCTAGACCTGCTTAGGGGGTCCCACAAGGACCCCCAGGGCCAAAAAAAGCACTTAACTAGCCCACCAGGTACCTCTAGTAAGCACCACAGGGCTGCGTTGCAGAGAAGTGGTCTGAGGCCATCCCCCTTTTTACACCTCTCTGCAACGCAGCTCTGTGGTGCTTACTGGAGGTACCTGGGGGGCTAGTTGAACCCCAGGGACCATCAGGATTCAAGGGGACTTAACCCCCCAACTTAAAACACGGGCGCGTTAGCACAATGGTGAAGGGAGGGGAGGGGCCTGAGGTGACATGTGTGCAAACGGGCCCTGTGGCGCGTTTTAAGTTGGGGAATTAATTCCTCTTCAATCCTGAGGGTCCCTGGGGGCCAACTAGCCCACCAGGTACCTTCAGTAAGTACCAGGGAGCTGCATTGCAGAGAGGTGTTCAGAGACCATGCCCCTTTTTACACCTTTCTGCAACGCAGCTCTGTGTCACCTCAGGCACCGCCCCATCCCTTCACCACTGTGCAAACGTGCCCGGTGCGCGGATCCTGCCGATAACAAAAACGAAGCGCGGGCTCCCGCGCTTCGATGCTAATTAGCCCCAGAAGCATGTTCAAAATAAAGTGTGGGGGGCCCAATCCCCTCCCACACTGCTTCGCGGCTCCTGCCCTGCCATAGCAAAGTTAGTTTGAATTTTGAAAGAGAGAGCTGGGAAACCTGCTCTCTCTTTTAAAATTGAAACCAAATTGCTTTTCCACAAGGGGAGCTGCATGTTAGCAGCTCCCCATGTGGAAAAGCAATGCCGGCTTCTGAGGGATGAGGGGAGCTGGTGGGACCGTGGGGGGATTGGGGCCACCCCCACGGCCCCCATAGAGAGGGCCAGCCATGGGGGATGATGTTCCCAGGGCTACAAGTGGCCTTGGAGGGGGGCCACGTGGCACCCTACCCCAAAGAAAAATAGATAGGCCGGCCCAGGGAATGGGGTCCCTTGGGCCATAACTGGCCAGAGGAGGGGGGCAATGCAGCCCCCCTCCAAAAACAAGTGAAAGCTTTTAAAAAAGGCCATGCCCCGGAGGATGGGGTCCCCGGGGCTTATTAAGGCCTCGGGAGGTGGGTCGCGCGGCTCCCTTCCCAATTTCTTATTTTAAAACAAAACAATTAGGGGGCAGGCCCTGGGGGATGGGGTCCCCAGGGCCAAAAAATGAGAAAAAGAAGGGGGGCTACGCAGTCCCCTTCTTAAAAAAAAAAAAAGACCGGCATTGCGCTGGAGGCCACACCCCCTCCTTTCAGCACTCTGCAAACGCTCTCCTTGGAGTGTTTGCAGGTGGAGAAAGAATTCCCCTTGAATACTGGGGGTCCCTAGGGCCAACTATCCATCATGAACCTCCAGTATGCACCAGGGGGCCGCGTTGCAGATAGGTGTTCTGAGGCCACAACCCTTTTTACACCTCCCTGCAACGCAGCTCGGTGGCCCTTAATCGAGGTAGCTTGTGGGCTAGTTGCACTCCAGGGACCCTCAGTATTCAAGGGGAGTTAATCCCCCAACTTAAAACGTGCCACGCGGCGCGTTTGCACAGTGGTGAAGGGAGGGGGCGGGCCTGAGTTGACATGTGTGCAAACACACCCTCCGGAGCGGTTTAAGTTGGGGAATGAATTCATCTTCAATCCTGAGGGTCCCTGGGGGGGCAACTAGCCCACCAGGTACCTCCTTTAAGCGCCACGGAGCTGCATTGCAGAGTTTTGTACAAAGGGGCATGGCCTCTGAACACCTCTCTGCAACGCAGCTCTCTGGCGCGTACTGGAGGTACCTGGTGGGCTAGTTGGCTCCCAATGGCCCTAAGGAATGAAGAGGAAATAATTATTTAACGTAAACCACGCCACAGGGTGTGTTTGCGGACATGTCACCTCAGGCCATGCCCCTTTCCATCACCACTGTGCAAAAGCGCCCTTGGTGCGTTTTTAAGTTAGGGGATTAGCTCTCTTTCAATACTGAGGGTCCCTGAGGGCCAACTAGCCCAACAGGTATCTAGAGTATGCGCCAGGGAGCTGCGTTGCAGACAGGTGTTCAGAGGCCATGCCCATTTTTACACCTCTCTGCAACACAGCTCTGTAGCGCTTACTGGAGGTACCTAGTGGGCTACTTTGACCCTAGGGATCCTTAGGATTCAAGGGGACTTAATTTCTGAACTTAGAACGGCCACAGGGTGCATTTACACAATGATAAAGGGAAGGGACGGGCCTGAGGTGACGTGTGCAAACATGCCCTGGGGCGCGTTTTAGATTGGGAAAAAAATTCCCCTTCAATCCTGAGGGACCCTGGGGGCCAACTAGCCCACCAGGTGTTTCCAGTAAGCATTGCGTTGAAGAGAGGTGGTTCAGGCTGTGCCCCCTTTTACACCTCTCTGCAATGGTGTTTACTGGACGTACCTAGTGGGCTAATTTGCCCCGAGGGACCCACAGGATTCAAGGGGAGTTAATCTCCCAATTTAAAACGGCCACAGGGTGTGTTTACACTGTGGGGAAGGGAGGGGACGGGGCCTGAGGTGATGTGTGCAAACACGCCCTATGGCACATTTTAACTTGGGGAAATAATTCCCATTTAATACTGAGGGCCCATGGGGGCCAACTAGTCCACAAGGTGCTTCCAGTAAGCGCTACGGCGCTGCGTTGCAGAAAGGTGGTCCAGGCCATGCCCATTTTTTCTGAAAGGCAGCTCTGTGGTACTAACTAGAGATACCTGATGGGATAGTTGTACCCAAGGGACACTCAGGATTCAAGGGGACTTTATCCCCCAAATTAAAACGGCCACAGGGCGTGTTTGCACATGTAAGCTCAGCTCCCCCTCTCATCACCAGTGTGCAAACGCGCCCTGTGGCGCATTTTAAGAGGTAGTTTTAACCCCCCTGCCCTATTATATACTAGGGGCTTACAGAGGAGGTCATGCTAATAACATGGGTACCCCAACGCATAGTGTTCCCTAGTGTATGTAGGTGTTTTAACTGTATTCTAAGTGTCTTTTAGCTTAGCACTGGCTGTAGGACTGGCTAGTCAGAGTCAGTTACCACCAGTACCCATCTGAAATATTTGAGGGTAGAGGATGATTTTGAAACAAAGGCCTCTTTCTGCTCTTCTGTTTGTTCTTTCTGCAAGTCTTCTTTCTTCCTGCACTTGTCTTCATCTTTGTGGACTTCTGTTGCTTCTTTCTACATTCCTTTTTCTTCTTACTGTGTGTTTTTTCTTCTTTCTTCACATGTCCTACCTCTGTAGGCATAGTTAGAAATTAGCATTCAAAAAACCTTTGAAATTCCCTGAAAAAACATAGGTTTCAGGCACGTTATAGTTAGGAATTAGCATTTAAAAAACCTTAGAAATTCACTGAAAAAACCATAAGTTTCAGGGGTGTTATGGTTAGCTGGACATGTCACTCGTACAAAACCATAGAAATTCCCCCGTTAGAGTTAGTTCAGCTTACTATAACTCGCGCGTCCGCAATGCACTGCTGATGACGTCACATATTAGATCACTCATGACATGGTCAGTGACATCACTCTTGACATCACTGATGACATCTCCAAACACTGACAGACGTGTTTCGGCATATTGCCTTTTTTAATGTCAGTTACATCACTGTCAAACACTAAAACAAAAAACTAACACTTTGGGTTACGTAATTTCATTGACAGTGAAGATGGTCGTAAAATGAACCAAATTCATTTAATCACAGTGGTGGCCATCTTAAAACGTGAAAAAACAATAAACTTAATATACAGTCATTAGTGCCATGAAACCAGCAGTTTATCGTACATTCACTAAGTGAAAGAATGCAAATAACTTCACTTTGCTCAAAATAAGAATTAAAAATAGTACATTGCTAATTTATTATCTCATTGGAATAACCAGATTGTCTCTTACATGTAAGGATTAATTCCATTTCTCCATTATAGAGACAAGGCAACTAGTACCAACAATGGATTATTCAGACTAGATCCCTGAAAGGGCAGAGAGAGGAATTCAGCTGCTGCGCAAACGAATTCATAAGATTTTATTCAAGGATGGGTCATACGAATCTTATTGCTATAAGCCTGTGTGCAGTTACAGAATATACATCAACAATTATGTTTCTCAGCCATTTTCTGCACCCAAGTTACAAATACCAGGAAAAATATAAGTAAATCACCCTAGTTTGAGGGATAGATCCACATATCTGTCTAAGCAAGCACCATGATAACTGTGTGTCTGTACGAACTCATGTCTGTGGTCCCAAATCTTATTCCAAATGTACCGACATTTACTCATCGTTATTCAGGCCTACCAGGGCCTTGGTCTGAAGGTCAATAATATATTTGGATCCTAAGACAAGTTGGGGCATATTATCAAGGGGGTTTCTCCGTTTTTTTGGCTTTAAAAGCCAAGAAAGCGGAGATAAAATGATCTCCCTATTCCCCAGCTGTCGCTAACACCAGAGTAGGAGATAGCGACCATCTTGGGCCCCACTTTGCATGTCAGTGATGTTTATCACTAATGACATGCAAAGTGTGCGTGCCAAGATGTTAGCGACTGGAAACAGTCGCTAACATCGCTATCTCCTATTACCAACGTCTGGAGATATTCGCACTAAGCGCGAATATCTCCAAAAGCTAACACCTGCCCGGAGCAGTTCTTAGCTATGTTATCTAATGGGAGGTGGATAACATGGCTAAGAGCATTAGCTCGGTAATGCATGAATATCGCTGACTTTTCAGCGATATTCATGCATTGCGGCCGTTTTTTATCGCATTTGCGATAAACCTTGGTAATACCAAGATTTATCTGCGATAAAAATCGCCGCAGCTCAGCGGTAAAATTTTGTCTCTAACCAAGCAATAGCGATAATTATCGCTATTGCTTGGTAATATGCCCCGTAGTTTTCTAATTCTGTCTCCCCCCTCTTTTATTTTTAGGTACCTGATCTAGACGGGAAATTTTTAACAGATCACAGTTGCTATTGTGAGCAGATTTGAAATGTCGGGCCACTGCGTAGGTGGGATAATTTTTCGTGATGGCCCGCATATGCTCCAAGATGCATTTCTTCATCCGGTGAATGGTGCTCCCTATGTATCTTTTAGGGCATGGGCACTCAAGGCAGTATGCTGTAAAATCAGAGTTACAATTTAATAATAAATTGATACTCCTGAATTTACAAGAGCATTCTCCCATGGTGTTATATTTCGACATTTTACTGCTGAATTTACAAGCCTTGCATTTCATGCAAGGAAAGAGCCCCTGAATCTGTTCTATCCTGGAGGGAGTAGTGGTTTGATAGTGGCTCTGTACCAGATGATCACTAAGTGAAGGACACATCTATACGTGATCTGAGGTCTGTAAAATGTGTCAGTTTTTCTTGAAGATCTGCATCACTTTATGTGATTTTTCATTACAGTGCTTGATCATTCTAACTGTGTAAACCTCAATATTGCTTATGGGATGAAAGAATCCATTCAAAAAATTCATTAATATTTACAATCATATTCCCCTTTATACAATACTAGCCTACTTAAAGATATTTAGGGGGAGTCTCCCATGTCAAGGTAGGCCCTCTGACTTCTGGGCCCTAAATGCAAAGATAAGATATATATCTTAGCATTTGCACTCACATCCTGTGACTTACGTAAGTCTGACCATCCAGGGTGCAAATTCGAATTAGTCTCTTCCTCTATCACTCCACACACTGACAAGATCCATAAGGCCCAAATTCAAACAATTCACGCCAACCTACACAGGGAGCCCTCTAACAACAGCAGAGTCGTAAATAGCAACAACCTCAAGCAAGTGAACTTCACTCAGACTCCTACTTCACACACGCCTATACATCTGAAATGTGCACTACCCAAGTGTAGATCAGCCAGCAAACATGCCTCTGATATCTTTGACCTCATCCAAAACAATGAGCTAGATATCATCATCCTCAAGGAAACATGGCTGAATATTTTTTCCACCCCTATCTTAGACCTCTTAGTACCTATTAGAGCTTCCTGTGTGCAGTGGAGCGGGGTAGGTCTCCCAGCAGGCTCCTAGCGGGAGCAGGGACACCACAGGCTGTGTCTTTAACACTCCGCTGCCACTGATGAGGCAGGACGAGATACCTAAATAGGTTGCTTCTTTCCCTATAAGTAATAGTCCCATGGGAACAACAAGTGGTAGGTAGCTGTGCACCTTGCCACCCATGTGTAGATAGTTTTTATTATTCACTCGGTCCTGAGGAATCACCACTGATCACTTTTGACAACCTGAGGCGAGAACCATTTTGACCATTTGGGAGTGCAATTTTTGTCACATTATAACAAAGTAGTCACCCCTCCCTTTCAACTTTTAAACCAGATTGGGACCCTCTCAGAATAAAAGTTACCATAGAGGACTCCCTTACCTGTCTTACCATTCACTTTGCACATCTATACTCACTTAGGTCCCTCACACCCACGGCACCCATACGGCGAGGAACAGAAGATCTCCGATAAAGAGCCCCTTTATGGGCGCACGTTGGGCATTGTAACGTCGGCCTGACGAGGAGCAGGCCCATATGATGAAGCATGACACCTAGCTTGCTGGGTGTGTGAGGGACCTGTAGTACCTATAGGGGTGGCTAATATACCGCCTAGGAACTTTATACCCTTCTCTTTGTAGAATTAACCTAGGGTACGTACGTGGACCTACTTAAGCCCTATCCGTACCTCCATTTTGTTGTCCTAGTCATGACATAATCTGTCTAGACAAATCTAAGAAGCAGGGTGGTGGACTATCTTGTATACACCTGAATACACTATCTGTGTCTCACATAGAGTCCTCCACACCATCTGCAGTTGAATATATTTGCCTCGACGTCTCTAGTAATCACCTCCGGGTTTGCATACTTCATACTTTTTAACACACTCCTGATGAATTCCTCTTCATTGAACAACTAATGGAAATCATCTCTTCCAATGATGACCCCTCAGTGTCCCAAATCTACCACAGTGATTTCAACCTTCACTAGACTAATCCTATTGAACAAGCGTTGATCTGCCTAAACTCATTCTCATCAGATCTGGACCGTACCCAATTCTGCGACCGGCCAACTCACAACAAAAAACATTTCTGGACCTCATCACATCAAAAGGTAATACCATCACATTGGAGGACATTACTCCTTGTGATTGGTCCGACCATTACAGCATCTTCTTCTTTATTAACAGGGAGGTTATAGGGAAAAGGGATCAACCGAAGAAAATTACTAAGTGGAAAAGATACCTCAGGAATATTAACACAGAAGGTCTAGCAATCGAATGCAAATATGCCTTGTCTTACCAAGATGACATGACTGATGTACATGGTCTCACTGACTTCTATAACTCCATTATCTCCGGTGTAATGGATTCCATAGCACCTCTACAACAACAATAAAAGCCTCCTCCAAAATCTGCAAATCCTGGTTCAACGACAACCTAAACTCTGAATGCCGCAACATAAGTGCAGAGAACAGTTATGGAGATCAAAACCTTCTGTGGATCATCTAAAAATCCTTAGATCGGTAAGGAGCTCCTATAATAATAAAGTCAAGACTGCTAATGCCGATTATTTCAGATCTTAACTTATCCAAGCCTCAAATCGTCCTAATAAACTTTTTGAAATTGTCAAACAACAATCAGAGAAAGCACCCAACCACCTTGACTCAGGAGACGACTCTCCATCATGAGACGATCTGGCTGTTTGCTTAATGGCGAAAACTAAACTCATCAGTATTGACCTTGAATCTAAGAAGGTCCTTACATCATATGAGATTTCGGCTCTCATCCTGCCCTCTCTGAGAGGTTAACCCCTTCCACGCTCATGACGAGCTGGGCTCGTCATGAGGTAGCCTCCTCGCACGCTCATGACGAGCCCAGCTCGTCATGTAAAGTGCGGTTTTAAAAATCTCAGCGTGCGAGCGGAATTCCGCCCGCACGCATGCGGTTAAAGACTCTAGTATTAGCACCAAGAACAAGGCCACTTGGGGCTTTTTCACTTCCCTCAGTGAAAATGACATCTACAAAACCCTTCTTAGTATCAACCTTTCTAATCACTTCAGTGACCCCTTGCCACCTTCTGTCTTCAAAGAAATCAAGGATGACTTCACCCCCCTTTGGACAAATATTGTCAACTCCTCTTTATTACAAGGCAAGATCCCTGAATGTCTAAAAGCAGCTCAGGTATCACCCATTCTTAAAACGCCTAATGCAGACAGAACTGACCTCAACAACTTTTGTCCCTTCTCCATCATCCCCACTCTGGCTAAGCTCCTAGAAAAATGTGTGCAATCGCAACTCTGCACGCACATTGAGAATTTCAAACTCTTGGATCAACATCAATCTGGTTTTCGGAGTGGTCACAGCACTGAATCGGTGCTAACTCACATTAATGATACATTTTTAAAATGTTAGACCAAATGAATCCTGCCTCCTACTCCTCCTTGACCTTTCCTCAGGATTCCTCTCAGTTAATCACGACAACCTCTTAGCCATTCTGGAACACAGGATGAGCCTTTTCGGTCTGGTATTGCAATGGTTCTCTTCCTTTCTTCACAAGAGATCCCAAAGAGTCAAGGTGAATCAATCCCTATCCCAGCCTTCTACAGTCTCCATCGTGGTCCCTCAAAGGTCTGTCCTTTCTCCCATACTCTTTAATATTTTCCTGGAACTGTTAGCGAATGCTCTAAACTCCATGAACATTCTTTTTTATATGTGTGCGGATGCAACTTTAACTGGAAATCACCTCCTCTTAAGACTTCACTTCACTCAACTCCACCCTGACGAATACCAAAAACTGACTAACTGAGAACCACCTCCTGCTCAACACTGCCAAAACAAAATTCCTTCTCATATCTCCTCCTAATCACACCCTCAAGATTGACCTCTGGATGAAACACCTCACTGCCTTCAACTGCTCCCCTCATATCATTGATTCAGCTAAATCTCTCGGAATCACCATGGACTCGCACTTGAACATGAAGAATCATATTAGTAAGATGTGTAAGCATGCTAACCATCAAATGAGGACTCTTAGAAATCTAAAACCCTTCCTTCCTCAAGAGGACTTCAAGCAGGTGGTTCAAGTGCTTTTCTTGCCGAGGCTAGACTATGGTAGCGCTATACTCTGTGGCCTCCCCATATATACCTTGGCCCACTCAGGGCTTCCTTGAATGCCGCTGCTAGATTGATTACGGGTAGAAAAAGAAATGAACACATATCTTCAGAGCTAAGACCACTAAATTGGTTACCCTACGAAGCTAGATTCCAGCTAAGGATTGCTTGTTTGACGCACAAAGCCCTCCATTGAAAACCCCCAGTTACCTGGTCCAAAAGCTAGAACTATCAGGAGGGGGTAGACCATCAAGAAATGCAAATTCTCTCCTATTGAAACCTCAGACCTTTCACAAAAAGAGAACGAGGCTCAGAGCTTTCTCTGGCTCAGCAACAATAAAAGTGTCTTGATTTGATTTTGTGAGATGAGTTATGCTTTTAACAATTTTCATACGTGTACTTTTCTATGTATTATTGTCTGCTATGTTTACACTTGAATAATGTAATTTGCATACATCTGCAATGCTTAATTACTTGACTATTCTTTACATGAACTATACTATTTTAAAAAATGACATTGTATTCAGCAATGTATATGTGTGCCTGCAATGTCAAAAGTTATATGACCATTTAAACATATTTTATTTAATTTTATATAGAGGTTTATTCTGTCAGTAATACCCTCTGTCCCCACGGATTTCTATGTGATTTCTCTGAAGTGCCTGTGAGTTGCTGCAGAAAATCGTTTTTTGATTGAGGGGGGTGAACACCCTTCTCAAGCAACAGCCACAATACCCATGAGGGTGAAGCACAAACGTCATTAAATTAACCTGTGCTCAACTCTTTGGTAGCTTGGCACTAAAGCTGTCAAACTTAACTCATAGGCAATATTTATGCAGCACTCAAAATGAAAACAAAAGCAAAACCCCAAACCAACTTAGAAATAATAGAGCACATTTTAATGAATACAATTTAATCAGAATGATAAACATCCAATCAGTGTATCTGGAGAGATGCCATTTTAAAGTTTTAAATAGATATAGCACCTAAAAGCACAACCTGCCACTTGCAGTCATCTGGTCACGCTAGGGGAAAGTTACAATTTCAGGCCCACCACGATGGAGTGTTGGCAGGATTCAAGGACCGGTTAGATCCTACGGGCAGCAGGCCTTGTCCATCGTCTGCTGACCTATACAATGCTATGCAAACAAATGATGGACGGAATGCTGAATAAATCATACATTCACCCCCAGTCAAGAGATCTGGGTTAAATCCATTGTTCTTTTGCTCACCATTCCACCCAAGTTTAGACCCAGCCATTGGCATCGCAGTTCGGACTAGACTAGACTGTTCCAGTTGGACACAGGGTCAAGACTGATTTGCATATAGCTGGGTCCGAACTGGAATGGCATGGTGAGCAAAAAGACGATGGATTTAGGCCCCAATCTCTCTACTGGGGTGAATGTATGACATTGTTTTGCATTCTGTCCAGTAATTGTTCTTTTTGCATTTGTCATCCTGAGTGGGACGGGTATGCCCAGACGTGGGTCCCGTGCTCTCCATGCCGCTGGAGTCAAGCTATCTTGGCTGATGAGGGCTGAAAGCCCGAAAACGGTCCTAGGATGTTTGTTTCCAGTCCAGAGAGGATCAGGCTTGGCAGTTCGGGCTGGACTGTTCCCAGGGTCAAGACTGATTTGCATATGGCTGGGTTCAAACTGGAATGGCATGGTGAGCAAAAAACAATGGATTTAGGCCCAGATCTCTGTACTGGGGTGAATGTATGACATTGTTCTGCATTCTGTCCATCAATTGTTCTTTTTGCTTGGACCTATACAATGTGGCACGATGGGAGGTGTCATGTGCCTCTTCAAAAACTTCAACTGATGTTGGGTCAAGGAGGGCTTGGGGTGCCATCCTTTGAAACTTGTTACCCAGGGGCACAGCTCCTGTGGGTATACTGATGGCTGATCAGAACTAACCTCTATGAGACAAGCACAGGAGACGGTCATCCTCCCCCCTACATAGTACGGGAGCTCATTCACCCCACCCGTAATATACATTGCTCCTGGTCCCTATATGGGTGGATTTCATAACGTCTAAATAGCATTTTCGAGCTCACAAATAAAATCACCCAATGCTCCCCGAAAACCTCTCTGCAGGGCATACTTGACCCTTAAGGTTGCTTACATCAGAACAGCCATAATGGCACACACACTACTTAGAAATGATGGGATACGCTTCCAAGACACACAGATCCTCTAATTTGAGCAACTTTGCCGGGACCATAATATCCTCCCGGGACAGTTACCAACATATGGACAAATGCAGGTGGCGCTCCATTCATTATGGGGAGCACTGAATGAAGAATGGCCTACCCACGCAGTGATACATACTCTATACCTTATGTGCTATACAAAGCTATTAGGAAACACACAGCCATTCCTATGGTTCACCTGCAACACCTTTGGGAGGAGGACTTAACAAGACCTCCTCACAACACTGAAGGGTTTAGAGCCCTGGAATCCCCTTAGACTGTTTTGAGGAACGCACGTTTTAAAACATCCAGTATATGATCCTTCATGGGCATATCTTACACCCACCCAATTGAATCGTTTGCTCCCACAGCAAATTTCACTTTCCCCAGATGTCTCACCCAGGCTGCTGACCTTTAACATATGCTCTGGACCTGCACCAACATTGCAAGGTTTTGGCACGCAGTACCTACTTTATTAATCACAGTCAACAAGTTCACCACATTAAATTCATGGGAGGCTACCGCTTTAGTTATTTTTGCCCCAGAAAAAAAAGTCAGAGTGCGGATACGCTTTATCAGTCTTTCACCCTTGATGGTTAAACATCTACTACCCATGCACTGGAAGGCCCAACACCCCCCAGCTCTTTCCCAATGGCGCAAGGCGTTACTCAGATAGGGTGAGGCAAAAAGTTCCACACTGCACTGGGAAGAGGCATGTTGTGTACGGCGACACCCTATAGCTCCAGCATGGGATACCATTGGTCCTCAGATACCCTACCCCTTCACAATATGTCATAGATCATACCTGCTCTACATACCCCCTAATTTCAGTTTCACATATTTATACTGTTGTTGCTTGTGCTCCCTCTGGTTTCTTATTTCAAGTTATGTATCCCATCCTCCATTATTCATTGGGTTCCCCTCATCCTTCTAGGATACATAGGGAGACACAACAGCACAGATAGAAAGAAAAGGCCATTTCAGAGATGGCTGGAGAGTGTTGGTTGATGGGCTCTACCCCAGGCGGGGTAGTATGCATAAGTAAGTGAATAATTATTAGGTGTAGTCAATTGTACAATGTTTTAGGGAGAAAGAATGCACACTTTACCACTGGTTAACAGGGAAAAGAGACCTAATGCTAACAAAAACGGGTTCAGCAATGGAAGGTAAAAATCATCACAGGAAGACCCTGCAAAAAATGCCAGGTCCAATACGCCATCTGAGTTGTGTAACTTGCTACAAGGCTTGGCTTGGCTAGATTTGTGTCTGTTCAGGCTGTAGTACTAATGGGGTACAGTTCAATGTAATTTAAATAAATTGAAAATGGCTTGCGCTTTTGTAGGTGTTTTTTGTATTAGCATGTCACTTCCTGAGCCTCTCCTCGATTTTACCATTCGTCCTCATACTTTACTGTAGATATTCCACATTTTGTAGTCACTTTCCCCTTGCCACTCGCATATTTCAAAACAAATTTTGAATTGCATAGGTGAGCTCAACCCATTATTAGCATGGAACTTTAGAGGTAGGACCTGCTTAGGTCTATCCTGTTCCTTTGTGAATTGTATTTAGGAGTATGTGGGCAGTACTAAAGCAGTACTGCAACAAATTCTGTCCCAGTTCAATTTCTTTAGTAGTCACATTCTTTAATGCACATAAGTGCAAAAGAAACATAAGTATAATGTTATGAGTTGAAAAAAATAATTAAAAATTATTCGAAGACTTCAGCACTTAATATATGCCATTACGTGACCAGGGTGAATACTGTTTCCGTTTAACTTGGCTCTTATTTTCAGATAAAATTTTGCCCCAGTATATATATATATATTTTTTCCCCACTGTGGTATTTTACTCCAGTAATATTTCCTTTTTGTATATATCAGGTCTACATTGTTGTGTACCTTTGCGACCTGTTTCTTTAGGCGCATTGGCTTTTATTTTGTACATATTGTGTCCACTTGCTCCTATCGCGTCATGTGACCAAGCTCCGTTCGCGGAGCGAAACGCGTCAGGGAGAGCAATTGCTCTGTTATTTTGCAATAAATTTTCTGCACTGCTACACTTTATGGTATTTCGGCATCTCTTACTTGATTGAGAAGTGAGAGGAAGTTGACGAAGAGAAGGAGGTCCGTGCCCATCTATGACCGCAGCCATCGGCGGTCGGGATTACTTTGATATATATATATATATATATGTCCAAAAACAAAGCTCAGGGCTTTGAAGCCGCACACCGCCGAAAGCTTGGTCACAAACCTTTTTTATTGCAAACACATTGTATGCCCTCCAGTTACTGTATCCTTCGGCCTGACGCGTTTCGATGCCTTGGTGCATCTCTTCAGAGGCCAGCACAGGGAAAGTTCTTTTCGCCGCTCTACTCCTTCAGCAATGCGCAATTAATTAGCCTCCGGTGTGCTGTGAAAGTCACGTTTTTGCCACAACTGCATGCTGGGAAGTGGAGTCTTTGTAGGCAGTGTTAACCCTCCATTGGGTCCCGTCCCTGTGCCTCAATCAAGGATTGTTTGATTAGCCCTCCAATGGGCCCCAGACAGTATACAGTGTGCTTTAATCCTGCTGCTTCCAGCGCCAATACAGACGGGACGTTCCCCCCCTGCTGGTCCTTTCTGCGGTTCTCAGAGGTGCGTCGCTTCCACGGTCCAAGCCACCGTGTAAATAAGTCCAAAAACAAAGCTCAGGGCTTTGAAGCCGCACACCGCCGAAAGCTTGGTCACAAACCTTTTTTATTGCAAACACATTGTATGCCCTCCAGTTACTGTATCCTTCGGCCTGACGCGTTTCGATGCCTTGGTGCATCTCTTCAGAGGCCAGCACAGGGAAAGTTCTTTTCGCCGCTCTACTCCTTCAGCAATGCGCAATTAATTAGCCTCCGGTGTGCTGTGAAAGTCACGTTTTTGCCACAACTGCATGCTGGGAAGTGGAGTCTTTGTAGGCAGTGTTAACCCTCCATTGGGTCCCGTCCCTGTGCCTCAATCAAGGATTGTTTGATTAGCCCTCCAATGGGCCCCAGACAGTATACAGTGTGCTTTAATCCTGCTGCTTCCAGCGCCAATACAGACGGGACGTTCCCCCCCTGCTGGTCCTTTCTGCGGTTCTCAGAGGTGCGTCGCTTCCACGGTCCAAGCCACCGTGTAAATAAGTCCAAAAACAAAGCTCAGGGCTTTGAAGCCGCACACCGCCGAAAGCTTGGTCACAAACCTTTTTTATTGCAAACACATTGTATGCCCTCCAGTTACTGTATCCTTCGGCCTGACGCGTTTCGATGCCTTGGTGCATCTCTTCAGAGGCCAGCACAGGGAAAGTTCTTTTCGCCGCTCTACTCCTTCAGCAATGCGCAATTAATTAGCCTCCGGTGTGCTGTGAAAGTCACGTTTTTGCCACAACTGCATGCTGGGAAGTGGAGTCTTTGTAGGCAGTGTTAACCCTCCATTGGGTCCCGTCCCTGTGCCTCAATCAAGGATTGTTTGATTAGCCCTCCAATGGGCCCCAGACAGTATACAGTGTGCTTTAATCCTGCTGCTTCCAGCGCCAATACAGACGGGACGTTCCCCCCCTGCTGGTCCTTTCTGCGGTTCTCAGAGGTGCGTCGCTTCCACGGTCCAAGCCACCGTGTAAATAAGTCCAAAAACAAAGCTCAGGGCTTTGAAGCCGCACACCGCCGAAAGCTTGGTCACAAACCTTTTTTATTGCAAACACATTGTATGCCCTCCAGTTACTGTATCCTTCGGCCTGACGCGTTTCGATGCCTTGGTGCATCTCTTCAGAGGCCAGCACAGGGAAAGTTCTTTTCGCCGCTCTACTCCTTCAGCAATGCGCAATTAATTAGCCTCCGGTGTGCTGTGAAAGTCACGTTTTTGCCACAACTGCATGCTGGGAAGTGGAGTCTTTGTAGGCAGTGTTAACCCTCCATTGGGTCCCGTCCCTGTGCCTCAATCAAGGATTGTTTGATTAGCCCTCCAATGGGCCCCAGACAGTATACAGTGTGCTTTAATCCTGCTGCTTCCAGCGCCAATACAGACGGGACGTTCCCCCCCTGCTGGTCCTTTCTGCGGTTCTCAGAGGTGCGTCGCTTCCACGGTCCAAGCCACCGTGTAAATAAGTCCAAAAACAAAGCTCAGGGCTTTGAAGCCGCACACCGCCGAAAGCTTGGTCACAAACCTTTTTTATTGCAAACACATTGTATGCCCTCCAGTTACTGTATCCTTCGGCCTGACGCGTTTCGATGCCTTGGTGCATCTCTTCAGAGGCCAGCACAGGGAAAGTTCTTTTCGCCGCTCTACTCCTTCAGCAATGCGCAATTAATTAGCCTCCGGTGTGCTGTGAAAGTCACGTTTTTGCCACAACTGCATGCTGGGAAGTGGAGTCTTTGTAGGCAGTGTTAACCCTCCATTGGGTCCCGTCCCTGTGCCTCAATCAAGGATTGTTTGATTAGCCCTCCAATGGGCCCCAGACAGTATACAGTGTGCTTTAATCCTGCGGCTTCCAGCGCCAATACAGACGGGACGTTCCCCCCCTGCTGGTCCTTTCTGCGGTTCTCAGAGGTGCGTCGCTTCCACGGTCCAAGCCACCGTGTAAATAAGTCCAAAAACAAAGCTCAGGGCTTTGAAGCCGCACACCGCCGAAAGCTTGGTCACAAACCTTTTTTATTGCAAACACATTGTATGCCCTCCAGTTACTGTATCCTTCGGCCTGACGCGTTTCGATGCCTTGGTGCATCTCTTCAGAGGCCAGCACAGGGAAAGTTCTTTTCGCCGCTCTACTCCTTCAGCAATGCGCAATTAATTAGCCTCCGGTGTGCTGTGAAAGTCACGTTTTTGCCACAACTGCATGCTGGGAAGTGGAGTCTTTGTAGGCAGTGTTAACCCTCCATTGGGTCCCGTCCCTGTGCCTCAATCAAGGATTGTTTGATTAGCCCTCCAATGGGCCCCAGACAGTATACAGTGTGCTTTAATCCTGCTGCTTCCAGCGCCAATACAGACGGGACGTTCCCCCCCTGCTGGTCCTTTCTGCGGTTCTCAGAGGTGCGTCGCTTCCACGGTCCAAGCCACCGTGTAAATAAGTCCAAAAACAAAGCTCAGGGCTTTGAAGCCGCACACCGCCGAAAGCTTGGTCACAAACCTTTTTTATTGCAAACACATTGTATGCCCTCCAGTTACTGTATCCTTCGGCCTGACGCGTTTCGATGCCTTGGTGCATCTCTTCAGAGGCCAGCACAGGGAAAGTTCTTTTCGCCGCTCTACTCCTTCAGCAATGCGCAATTAATTAGCCTCCGGTGTGCTGTGAAAGTCACGTTTTTGCCACAACTGCATGCTGGGAAGTGGAGTCTTTGTAGGCAGTGTTAACCCTCCATTGGGTCCCGTCCCTGTGCCTCAATCAAGGATTGTTTGATTAGCCCTCCAATGGGCCCCAGACAGTATACAGTGTGCTTTAATCCTGCTGCTTCCAGCGCCAATACAGACGGGACGTTCCCCCCCTGCTGGTCCTTTCTGCGGTTCTCAGAGGTGCGTCGCTTCCACGGTCCAAGCCACCGTGTAAATAAGTCCAAAAACAAAGCTCAGGGCTTTGAAGCCGCACACCGCCGAAAGCTTGGTCACAAACCTTTTTTATTGCAAACACATTGTATGCCCTCCAGTTACTGTATCCTTCGGCCTGACGCGTTTCGATGCCTTGGTGCATCTCTTCAGAGGCCAGCACAGGGAAAGTTCTTTTCGCCGCTCTACTCCTTCAGCAATGCGCAATTAATTAGCCTCCGGTGTGCTGTGAAAGTCACGTTTTTGCCACAACTGCATGCTGGGAAGTGGAGTCTTTGTAGGCAGTGTTAACCCTCCATTGGGTCCCGTCCCTGTGCCTCAATCAAGGATTGTTTGATTAGCCCTCCAATGGGCCCCAGACAGTATACAGTGTGCTTTAATCCTGCTGCTTCCAGCGCCAATACAGACGGGACGTTCCCCCCCTGCTGGTCCTTTCTGCGGTTCTCAGAGGTGCGTCGCTTCCACGGTCCAAGCCACCGTGTAAATAAGTCCAAAAACAAAGCTCAGGGCTTTGAAGCCGCACACCGCCGAAAGCTTGGTCACAAACCTTTTTTATTGCAAACACATTGTATGCCCTCCAGTTACTGTATCCTTCGGCCTGACGCGTTTCGATGCCTTGGTGCATCTCTTCAGAGGCCAGCACAGGGAAAGTTCTTTTCGCCGCTCTACTCCTTCAGCAATGCGCAATTAATTAGCCTCCGGTGTGCTGTGAAAGTCACGTTTTTGCCACAACTGCATGCTGGGAAGTGGAGTCTTTGTAGGCAGTGTTAACCCTCCATTGGGTCCCGTCCCTGTGCCTCAATCAAGGATTGTTTGATTAGCCCTCCAATGGGCCCCAGACAGTATACAGTGTGCTTTAATCCTGCTGCTTCCAGCGCCAATACAGACGGGACGTTCCCCCCCTCCCCCATTGGAGGGCTAATCAAACAATCCTTGATTGAGGCACAGGGACGGGACCCAATGGAGGGTTAACACTGCCTACAAAGACTCCACTTCCCAGCATGCAGTTGTGGCAAAAACGTGACTTTCACAGCACACCGGAGGCTAATTAATTGCGCATTGCTGAAGGAGTAGAGCGGCGAAAAGAACTTTCCCTGTGCTGGCCTCTGAAGAGATGCACCAAGGCATCGAAACGCGTCAGGCCGAAGGATACAGTAACTGGAGGGCATACAATGTGTTTGCAATAAAAAAGGTTTGTGACCAAGCTTTCGGCGGTGTGCGGCTTCAAAGCCCTGAGCTTTGTTTTTGGACATATTTACACGGTGGCTTGGACCGTGGAAGCGACGCACCTCTGAGAACCGCAGAAAGGACCAGCAGGGGGGGAACGTCCCGTCTGTATTGGCGCTGGAAGCAGCAGGATTAAAGCACACTGTATACTGTCTGGGGCCCATTGGAGGGCTAATCAAACAATCCTTGATTAAGGCACAGGGACGGGACCCAATGGAGGGTTAACACTGCCTACAAAGACTCCACTTCCCAGCATGCAGTTGTGGCAAAAACGTGACTTTCACAGCACACCGGAGGCTAATTAATTGCGCATTGCTGAAGGAGTAGAGCGGCGAAAAGAACTTTCCCTGTGCTGGCCTCTGAAGAGATGCACCAAGGCATCGAAACGCGTCAGGCCGAAGGATACAGTAACTGGAGGGCATACAATGTGTTTGCAATAAAAAAGGTTTGTGACCAAGCTTTCGGCGGTGTGCGGCTTCAAAGCCCTGAGCTTTGTTTTTGGACATATTTACACGGTGGCTTGGACCGTGGAAGCGACGCACCTCTGAGAACCGCAGAAAGGACCAGCAGGGGGGGAACGTCCCGTCTGTATTGGCGCTGGAAGCAGCAGGATTAAAGCACACTGTATACTGTCTGGGGCCCATTGGAGGGCTAATCAAACAATCCTTGATTGAGGCACAGGGACGGGACCCAATGGAGGGTTAACACTGCCTACAAAGACTCCACTTCCCAGCATGCAGTTGTGGCAAAAACGTGACTTTCACAGCACACCGGAGGCTAATTAATTGCGCATTGCTGAAGGAGTAGAGCGGCGAAAAGAACTTTCCCTGTGCTGGCCTCTGAAGAGATGCACCAAGGCATCGAAACGCGTCAGGCCGAAGGATACAGTAACTGGAGGGCATACAATGTGTTTGCAATAAAAAAGGTTTGTGACCAAGCTTTCGGCGGTGTGCGGCTTCAAAGCCCTGAGCTTTGTTTTTGGACATATTTACACGGTGGCTTGGACCGTGGAAGCGACGCACCTCTGAGAACCGCAGAAAGGACCAGCAGGGGGGGAACGTCCCGTCTGTATTGGCGCTGGAAGCAGCAGGATTAAAGCACACTGTATACTGTCTGGGGCCCATTGGAGGGCTAATCAAACAATCCTTGATTGAGGCACAGGGACGGGACCCAATGGAGGGTTAACACTGCCTACAAAGACTCCACTTCCCAGCATGCAGTTGTGGCAAAAACGTGACTTTCACAGCACACCGGAGGCTAATTAATTGCGCATTGCTGAAGGAGTAGAGCGGCGAAAAGAACTTTCCCTGTGCTGGCCTCTGAAGAGATGCACCAAGGCATCGAAACGCGTCAGGCCGAAGGATACAGTAACTGGAGGGCATACAATGTGTTTGCAATAAAAAAGGTTTGTGACCAAGCTTTCGGCGGTGTGCGGCTTCAAAGCCCTGAGCTTTGTTTTTGGACATATTTACACGGTGGCTTGGACCGTGGAAGCGACGCACCTCTGAGAACCGCAGAAAGGACCAGCAGGGGGGGAACGTCCCGTCTGTATTGGCGCTGGAAGCAGCAGGATTAAAGCACACTGTATACTGTCTGGGGCCCATTGGAGGGCTAATCAAACAATCCTTGATTGAGGCACAGGGACGGGACCCAATGGAGGGTTAACACTGCCTACAAAGACTCCACTTCCCAGCATGCAGTTGTGGCAAAAACGTGACTTTCACAGCACACCGGAGGCTAATTAATTGCGCATTGCTGAAGGAGTAGAGCGGCGAAAAGAACTTTCCCTGTGCTGGCCTCTGAAGAGATGCACCAAGGCATCGAAACGCGTCAGGCCGAAGGATACAGTAACTGGAGGGCATACAATGTGTTTGCAATAAAAAAGGTTTGTGACCAAGCTTTCGGCGGTGTGCGGCTTCAAAGCCCTGAGCTTTGTTTTTGGACATATTTACACGGTGGCTTGGACCGTGGAAGCGACGCACCTCTGAGAACCGCAGAAAGGACCAGCAGGGGGGGAACGTCCCGTCTGTATTGGCGCTGGAAGCAGCAGGATTAAAGCACACTGTATACTGTCTGGGGCCCATTGGAGGGCTAATCAAACAATCCTTGATTGAGGCACAGGGACGGGACCCAATGGAGGGTTAACACTGCCTACAAAGACTCCACTTCCCAGCATGCAGTTGTGGCAAAAACGTGACTTTCACAGCACACCGGAGGCTAATTAATTGCGCATTGCTGAAGGAGTAGAGCGGTGAAAAGAACTTTCCCTGTGCTGGCCTCTGAAGAGATGCACCAAGGCATCGAAACGCGTCAGGCCGAAAGATACAGTAACTGGAGGGCATACAATGTGTTTGCAATAAAAAAGGTTTGTGACCAAGCTTTCGGCGGTGTGCGGCTTCAAAGCCCTGAGCTTTGTTTTTGGACATATTTACACGGTGGCTTGGACCGTGGAAGCGACGCACCTCTGAGAACCGCAGAAAGGACCAGCAGGGGGGGAACGTCCCGTCTGTATTGGCGCTGGAAGCAGCAGGATTAAAGCACACTGTATACTGTCTGGGGCCCATTGGAGGGCTAATCAAACAATCCTTGATTGAGGCACAGGGACGGGACCCAATGGAGGGTTAACACTGCCTACAAAGACTCCACTTCCCAGCATGCAGTTGTGGCAAAAACGTGACTTTCACAGCACACCGGAGGCTAATTAATTGCGCATTGCTGAAGGAGTAGAGCGGCGAAAAGAACTTTCCCTGTGCTGGCCTCTGAAGAGATGCACCAAGGCATCGAAACGCGTCAGGCCGAAGGATACAGTAACTGGAGGGCATACAATGTGTTTGCAATAAAAAAGGTTTGTGACCAAGCTTTCGGCGGTGTGCGGCTTCAAAGCCCTGAGCTTTGTTTTTGGACATATTTACACGGTGGCTTGGACCGTGGAAGCGACGCACCTCTGAGAACCGCAGAAAGGACCAGCAGGGGGGGAACGTCCCGTCTGTATTGGCGCTGGAAGCAGCAGGATTAAAGCACACTGTATACTGTCTGGGGCCCATTGGAGGGCTAATCAAACAATCCTTGATTGAGGCACAGGGACGGGACCCAATGGAGGGTTAACACTGCCTACAAAGACTCCACTTCCCAGCATGCAGTTGTGGCAAAAACGTGACTTTCACAGCACACCGGAGGCTAATTAATTGCGCATTGCTGAAGGAGTAGAGCGGCGAAAAGAACTTTCCCTGTGCTGGCCTCTGAAGAGATGCACCAAGGCATCGAAACGCGTCAGGCCGAAGGATACAGTAACTGGAGGGCATACAATGTGTTTGCAATAAAAAAGGTTTGTGACCAAGCTTTCGGCGGTGTGCGGCTTCAAAGCCCTGAGCTTTGTTTTTGGACATATTTACACGGTGGCTTGGACCGTGGAAGCGACGCACCTCTGAGAACCGCAGAAAGGACCAGCAGGGGGGGAACGTCCCGTCTGTATTGGCGCTGGAAGCAGCAGGATTAAAGCACACTGTATACTGTCTGGGGCCCATTGGAGGGCTAATCAAACAATCCTTGATTGAGGCACAGGGACGGGACCCAATGGAGGGTTAACACTGCCTACAAAGACTCCACTTCCCAGCATGCAGTTGTGGCAAAAACGTGACTTTCACAGCACACCGGAGGCTAATTAATTGCGCATTGCTGAAGGAGTAGAGCGGCAAAAAGAACTTTCCCTGTGCTGGCCTCTGAAGAGATGCACCAAGGCATCGAAACGCGTCAGGCCGAAGGATACAGTAACTGGAGGGCATACAATGTGTTTGCAATAAAAAAGGTTTGTGACCAAGCTTTCGGCGGTGTGCGGCTTCAAAGCCCTGAGCTTTGTTTTTGGACATATTTACACGGTGGCTTGGACCGTGGAAGCGACGCACCTCTGAGAACCGCAGAAAGGACCAGCAGGGGGGGAACGTCCCGTCTGTATTGGCGCTGGAAGCAGCAGGATTAAAGCACACTGTATACTGTCTGGGGCCCATTGGAGGGCTAATCAAACAATCCTTGATTGAGGCACAGGGACGGGACCCAATGGAGGGTTAACACTGCCTACAAAGACTCCACTTCCCAGCATGCAGTTGTGGCAAAAACGTGACTTTCACAGCACACCGGAGGCTAATTAATTGCGCATTGCTGAAGGAGTAGAGCGGTGAAAAGAACTTTCCCTGTGCTGGCCTCTGAAGAGATGCACCAAGGCATCGAAACGCGTCAGGCCGAAAGATACAGTAACTGGAGGGCATACAATGTGTTTGCAATAAAAAAGGTTTGTGACCAAGCTTTCGGCGGTGTGCGGCTTCAAAGCCCTGAGCTTTGTTTTTGGACATATTTACACGGTGGCTTGGACCGTGGAAGCGACGCACCTCTGAGAACCGCAGAAAGGACCAGCAGGGGGGGAACGTCCCGTCTGTATTGGCGCTGGAAGCAGCAGGATTAAAGCACACTGTATACTGTCTGGGGCCCATTGGAGGGCTAATCAAACAATCCTTGATTGAGGCACAGGGACGGGACCCAATGGAGGGTTAACACTGCCTACAAAGACTCCACTTCCCAGCATGCAGTTGTGGCAAAAACGTGACTTTCACAGCACACCGGAGGCTAATTAATTGCGCATTGCTGAAGGAGTAGAGCGGCGAAAAGAACTTTCCCTGTGCTGGCCTCTGAAGAGATGCACCAAGGCATCGAAACGCGTCAGGCCGAAGGATACAGTAACTGGAGGGCATACAATGTGTTTGCAATAAAAAAGGTTTGTGACCAAGCTTTCGGCGGTGTGCGGCTTCAAAGCCCTGAGCTTTGTTTTTGGACATATTTACACGGTGGCTTGGACCGTGGAAGCGACGCACCTCTGAGAACCGCAGAAAGGACCAGCAGGGGGGGAACGTCCCGTCTGTATTGGCGCTGGAAGCAGCAGGATTAAAGCACACTGTATACTGTCTGGGGCCCATTGGAGGGCTAATCAAACAATCCTTGATTGAGGCACAGGGACGGGACCCAATGGAGGGTTAACACTGCCTACAAAGACTCCACTTCCCAGCATGCAGTTGTGGCAAAAACGTGACTTTCACAGCACACCGGAGGCTAATTAATTGCGCATTGCTGAAGGAGTAGAGCGGCGAAAAGAACTTTCCCTGTGCTGGCCTCTGAAGAGATGCACCAAGGCATCGAAACGCGTCAGGCCGAAGGATACAGTAACTGGAGGGCATACAATGTGTTTGCAATAAAAAAGGTTTGTGACCAAGCTTTCGGCGGTGTGCGGCTTCAAAGCCCTGAGCTTTGTTTTTGGACATATTTACACGGTGGCTTGGACCGTGGAAGCAACGCACCTCTGAGAACCGCAGAAAGGACCAGCAGGGGGGGAACGTCCCGTCTGTATTGGCGCTGGAAGCAGCAGGATTAAAGCACACTGTATACTGTCTGGGGCCCATTGGAGGGCTAATCAAACAATCCTTGATTGAGGCACAGGGACGGGACCCAATGGAGGGTTAACACTGCCTACAAAGACTCCACTTCCCAGCATGCAGTTGTGGCAAAAACGTGACTTTCACAGCACACCGGAGGCTAATTAATTGCGCATTGCTGAAGGAGTAGAGCGGCGAAAAGAACTTTCCCTGTGCTGGCCTCTGAAGAGATGCACCAAGGCATCGAAACGCGTCAGGCCGAAGGATACAGTAACTGGAGGGCATACAATGTGTTTGCAATAAAAAAGGTTTGTGACCAAGCTTTCGGCGGTGTGCGGCTTCAAAGCCCTGAGCTTTGTTTTTGGACATATATATATATATATATATGTATATTCTTTCCGTGAGTTGGAGGGATTTGGAGCGTCATATATGTATATATATATATATATATATATATATATATATATATATATATATATATATATATATATATATATATATATATATATATATATATATATATATATATATATATATTACCTACTGGTGGTCGCCAGTAGGTAGTTATAGTTAGGACCTAGTTTCCATAGGAAATCCGCAACATTCTATTGGGAATAACTTTGGCGCCGGTGGATGAATTTTCGCGAATTTCTCAAATTAGGTGGCCAGTTCCGCTCCGCTCCTTCCCTGAAAGTTTAGGGAGGATTCGTTAAGCGGGGGCCGACATAAAAGGGGGATCTCAAAACGTGTTTTCCCCATGTTAATTTCCATAGGGCAGTTGGACTCACTTTTAGCCCGAACGGCTGAATGGATTCCCACGAAACTTGGCAAAATTGTAGGGACTGGTAGCCCGATGTGCCTTTGCTATGTCTCAAGATATGTGCTCCAGAGGATTTTGAGTAATTTAGGTTAAAAAAAATATATATATCTATAGGCGCGTCCCGGTATGCGTACCGGGGAGCGCTCCAGCGCACTACGCGAGTTCGCGCGCGGAAAGCTGATTGGCTCTCGGGTGTCTTGTCAACATTCCAAACAGTCCGGAGCGGCTGCCATCTTGTGTCTCGGTAGGATCGAGACACAAGAGGTGGCAAAAACAAAGGGGGAAATGACTATAAGGGGGCAGGGTAGACCCCCCCTGACCCCCTAGCTTTGATGTGGGGGCCATAAAAGGGCACCGCGGGGCGTGGAGCGTACCGGGGAGCGTACCATGGAGAAAAAAGAATGACAGAGTTTTTAAAAAATGTAGCATTTTTTTATAAATTGGAGGTAGTTCTGAAAAGAACTTTTTTTTTTCTTTTTGCTGTTTTATATTTTTTTATGCTTTTTTAAAACGATTTTATATTTTTTTCGATTTTTTTCAGGGGAAAAACAAAAACAGGGATTCTAAAACTGCTCAACAGGAGCAAAAAATTGTGAAAAATTAGGGACGGGGAGGGCAGCGGTGTTCCTGTCTCTTTATAGCAATGAGTTCAACGCTCTGCTCCCCATAACAGAGCAGTTCATCACAGTCCACGCATAGAAATTTTATGCCTGCAAACACCGGCTGCACGTTAGGGACCATTCTTCCACGTGGTGTTCCTGAAGGTGTTGTTCCACCAGTGGAGGTGCTGCTGACATCTCTTGGTAAATTCCGTGCCAGGTCCCTGACACTCTCCCTGGCATAGTTATTTGGGTGTATTCTCTGGACATACCTAATTAAATTGGCATTTCCAAAGCTATATTTCTTATTAGGATTGCCTCTGGATAAAATACTGCCACATATCTTGCAGGTTACCTTAGCAGCATTAACCTTTTTCCTTCAGGGATGTCAAAAAATTTCCAAATGAAGTGCTCCTTTGTTTTGTGGTGAGGAGGGTCCTCAGGCAAAAAAACATCAGAATCACTGCTGGATGACTCCCTTGCAGCCATTGCTGTAGATCAGGAAACTTTGAGAAGCAGATAATGCACAGAACACCTCTTGCTCTCTCCAAGTCAAAGCAATAGTGAGAGAAATGGGTGGGTTTCTCAATATTTGGAAAAGAAAATGTTCTGAACCAATGAAAAGTGTTATTTTAAAGTCACATGGCTTGACGCGCTTACGCTACGCGCCCTGGGGCGCGTCCTGGTGCGCATAGCGTAAGTGCGTCGGGGCGCTTACGTTGCGTGATCGTATATGCTCGGGCGCTTCCGGGAGCGCTTACGCGGTGCGTCATAAGACGCATCTTGCGGCTACGCCATACGTGTCTTATGACGCAAGGCGTCGCGGATACACGATACGTCACGATGATGTTTTCGTTCGCGGCAATGGCGCTAACGGGACGCTCCCCGGTACGTGCCCCGGGGCGCTCCGTAACACTGCGCTTACCGGTGAGCGCATCGGTACGCGCCCCGGGATCGCTCCAAGGCAAAAAAAATAAAAAATAAAAAAATAAACATAAAAAAAATAGTATTACATAATTATATAATATAATATTAATTATAAAAAAGATTACATTTCATACCTATAGAGATTTGCTATTAAAAAACCGATGAAATTCACTGAAAAAAACATAGGTTTCACACCAGTTATAGTTAGGAATTAGCATTTAAAAAACCTATTAAATTCACTGAAAAAACCATAGGTTTCACACCAGGTATAGTTAGCTGGAAATTTTACTCGCATAAAACCATTGAAATTCCCACGTTATAGTTAGTTGGACTCACTATAACTTGCGCGTGCAATGCACTGCTGATGACGTCACATATTACATCACTCATGACATGGTCAGTGACATCACTCATGACATCACTGATGACACCATCCTTGTGACAGAGTGACAGACCTCCTTTCACTGTAATGTAACCCTTGAAATACATATTCAAAAAAAGAAACAAAAATGTTCAAAAAAATCGAGATACCCATACCAGTTACAACAACCAATTCAGTAATTCCACCATCTATATACACAACCACTCATTCACCAAAGTTCTATATAGTCACTCATACATATACTCACTCATCATATGTAGTGATACACTTATACATCCTGTTACACACCGACAGTCATCCAAAAGTTACTCTCACACATACTCACACATGCAAGTAAACTATTGAACATCCATTTATTTGCATATATAGCTATACACACACTACCACTTACACATACTTACTCTCTTAAACAATCACATATAGAAAAACATACTTATTTAAACAGGAACTCTAACAATCTCTTACTCTCACATATACTCACTTATGTACATTAATATTCACATATACTAGATTAAAACATATGTAGTTACTGATGATCACACTAGTGACACAGTCATTTACTCACTAACACACAGATATACACACTCATCCACCCATACAGTCCTGCACATATGCTGTTTTCAAAACACATACAAACAGAGAGTCAGTCATTCATGCATCTATGTGCTAAGTAATACCCCCACCAAACCTAACAGACACTCATACAGATACTAAAACAAAAAAAACTTCTAACCCATATACATACACATGTAGCTACTCACCAAACCATGCAGCCACTTATACATAAAGTGAAACACTAATACATATATTTAAATATTTAAACATTACTCACTAATATATGTATTCACTAACATACACTTAATAAGCCAGTTAACCAATCAATTAAAAAAAAAAAACATCCATTTATACACTTATTTAAACATTTATTCTTCCATCAACTTTTACATATACATATATAAAACATATTTATTTTTCAGAAAGACACACATTCACTGGATGGTGTCATCAGTGATGTCATGAGTAATGTCACTGACCATGTCATGAGTGATGTAATATGTGACGTTATCAGCAGTGCATTGCACGCGCAAGTTATAGTCAGTCCAACTAACTATAACGTGGGAATTTCAATGGTTTTATGCGAGTAAAATTTCCAGCTAACTGTAACTGGTGTGAAACCTATGGTTTTTTCAGTGAATATATATATATATATATATTAATAGTGGATACACACACAAATGCACCCACACACACACACACACACACACACACACACATCTACCAACAATGTCTCAAGCACTAGACAGGTAAATTAAACTTTAGGGCCATATTTATGACCTTTGTAGCGCAGGGCAGCGCAGTAAGTCACCTTGCTACGTTGCCCTGTGTCAAAGGGAAAGGGTAGGAATGCTCAGTATTTATCCAATACAGCGCATTCTTGTCCTTTCTCCTTAAATTGGGATGGGTTTGGCAGCCTAGCGCCAACACCAGGGTGCAAGGGTGCCTTTCTTGTAGTCAGGATTGTTTTTGTACAGGATGGCGCACCTTCCTGCACAAATATAACCCTGAGAGGCTTTTACCTGTTCCTATGTATGTTTCTGAATACAGCTCGCATAGAAAGAGGAAGAAACAAAGAGAAATAAACATATTTCTCCTTGTGACACCTCCCCTTTGGAGGCATGTATTTTTGCGTATTCCCTGGTTTAGCCGGTTTGGTAATTCTGGGAATGAGTCAAAAACCATTGGAGTTGTGTGGGAACACCCACTGCAACGCCCATGGAACGCCTCAGTTACACAAAGTAATGCAACACAGCAATTTGCACTGCGCTGCATTACTACATATTTTTTAAGCCATTCAATGCCAGGAAAGTGGTTTCAAAATTATGACTTAGAGGTTTGTGCTGCACATGTAACACATTGCGTGGTACATACATGACACAAAGCTTTCAAAAATATGCCCCTTAATATCCCACGCCTACATTTTACATCAACTGTTAGAAAAGGGGGTCTCTAGGAGAGGTAGGTACCTTTGTCCAAATAGGGATCCTTGCTTCTAGTCAGGGTAAAGGGATACACACTTCTGATATCCCTTGCTCACCCCCTTGGTAGCTTGGCACGAGCAGACAGGCTTATCCCAAAGGTAATACGTAAAGTATGAGTACCAACACTCACAGTAACACAGTGAAATGATCACAAATGGACACCACCCCAGTTTAGAAAAATAAAGTATCTTTATCTAAATTTAACAAGACCAAAACAAAAAAAATCCAACATACACAGTTAAAAATATGGCTTTCAAAAAGGGTTCAAGAACTTGTACTGACTGTTCACCAAAGCACCTGTAGATGCGACAAAAGTTCCCAAGCCAAACAGCTGCAGCGTCAGAAAACAAAGAGATTCAACACTCCTGAGACCCTAAGGAGGTGATGTGACAGCCGTGCTGCACGCAGCGGACAGGTTGCCTAGAGTCCGGTCTGCAGGGGGAGTGATACGCCGAGACTCCGTGCCGGTCCCGGTCGCAGGTGATGCGTCGGGAAAGCGTCTCACACAGGTACTATGCGTCAGCAATCAATGGGGCAGCGTTGCACAGCGCTGGCCTTCTTCAGCCACTATCCCTCGATGCGTCGGTTCTTGCAGCGACGGCACCGCGATGCGATGGAAATGTTCTAGTGTTGTCGATATGCGTCGGTGAAACGTGCTGCAAAAAGAACGATGTGTTGATTTCTTTACGCTTCGTCTTTTCTTTCAGCTCCCAATCAGCAGCAACAACCTCCAGAGGCCCCAAAACTAGCACAGGCAGCTCTAGGCAGGTCAGAACTCACACAGCAGAGTTCAGGGGAGCTGGGGGTGAAGTCTTTGTGTCCCTGAGACTTTAGAAGAGGCGGCCAGCTCACACAGGCCCTTGGAGATCTTCTTCAAGCAGGGGACACAGCACACAGCAAAGTCATGGACACAGCACACAGCAAAGTCCTTCTTTCCTTTTCTGAAAAAGCAACTGCAGGCCAACCCCAGACACACCGCAAGGGCAGTACTTCTCCTCAGTTTCTTCAGCTCTTCTCCTTGGCAAAGGTTCCTCTTGAATTCCAGGAATGATCTTAAGTTCAGGGGTTTTAGGTTTGATACTTATACCCCAAAATGTCTTTGTTCTCTTTGTGCAAGGTGCTCTGAGCCCAGTTCAAACCAGTTCTGGGGGCACTCCGCCAGTGCATTACAACATTCTTTATTAGTATGGGCCTTGGCTCCGGACACACAGCAGGGGGGCAGAGCCAGCATTGTGGAAGGCAGGTACAGTCCTATTCAGGTACAGGTGTTACTCCTCCCAGCACTCTAAATGCAGATCAGGCCTATTCAGCCTAGTGCTGACTCACCCAGACTCCTGGAGCCACCCCAGCCCCTGTCACTCCAAAGCCAGACAGTCAAATCAAAACAGGCAGAGGTGCACAGTAACGTAAAACAACAAATAGCCACTTTCTAAAAGTATTTAATAATTTAAAAACCATCATCACTAAAAGATGTGTTAAATTCTGAGTTCAGGGATGCTAAACGCCATTTTCCCATTTTATCCCTATGGGAAGATATGCTTATAAAACGTCACAAAGTATTCCCCATTCTGTCCTATGGGCTAGATAGCCATTCAATAGTGAAAAATGAAATTGGCAGTAATTCACTATCAGGACATGTTACACACATCAGTACATGTCCTACCTTTCACATACACTGCACCCTGCCCAGGGGGGTACCTTGGGCCTACCATAGGGGTGTCCTATGTGTATGAAAAGAGAAGGTTAGAGCCTGGCAAGTGGTTGCACTTGCCAAGTCAACATGGCAATTAACAAACTGCGCACAGGACCTACGGTGGCAGGCCTGTGATACCTTTTCCGGACTACTCATGAGGGTGGCGCAATCAACGCTGCAGGCCCAATGTTAGCATTTGATTTACCAGCCCTGGCACATATAGTGCACTTTACTAGGGACCTACTAGTAAACCAAAGATGCCAATCGGGGAGAACCAATCATATTCACTGTTTACACAGGGAGCACTTGCACTTTGACACTGATCAGCAGTGTCAAAGTGCCCAAAGCATCGAAGCCAGCAAAAACGAAATCCAGCACAGCATCAGAAACACAGGAGGTAGAGGCAAAAAGTCAGGGAAAACGACGCCAAGGATGCCGGGTCTAACATCAACTCTTTCAGTTAAAAAATATATTGACACAGAGAATTTTACAGACTGAATTAAAAGCTCATTATGTTCTACTTCTCCCGTGATAACAATTCAACAGAGGACACATTTTCATTGTATTCAGTTACTTATTGTGGAAGCTTGTGAAGTAGATTTAACCGTAATTTACATAAGTCTTTCCTTGCCTCCGGCTACTGTAGTTCTGCTAGACTACTTTGCTTTTAAGAACAGCAAAGGAAGTGCAATCAGTTCAAAATGTGCATATAATTCAAAATGATGATTTATCAAAATGTGTATATAATAATACCTATGATGTAATAGACTTTATGTTATTAGTCTGTGCTTTATGTACCAACCCTGCCATGATAATAACAAGAGTGTTGTATGTTTTCTCCGAGATAAGTGATTTAACTTAAAGGACTTTAAAAACGAAAAAAAGAAAAAAGGAAGTGCAATCAGTCTATCCATGTCCTACAACTAGGCTCTGTCAATCATGTAGCTCCTGCAGTCTTTTGATGAAAGCAGCGAGGCGCACTTCGGTAACATCAGCAGCCAAGGCTGTCTTCCACCTCCCCTGAGGTGTGAAATATCTTCCCGCATGCAACACCAAAAAAGATATCAAACTGTTCTTGGAGTTAAACATGGGGGCACACATAATTTGCCATGGTGGATTTTGCCTACTCTGATTTGATCTTTCTTTAAATCTTTCCCAACTTCAACCTTATTTAAGGGTGTGCGCTCCCTAACCTCCACTGACCAAGAGACTGCCCATCAATCTTCCTCCAAAGAGAGATGCGACAAGCTTGCATGGTTTTTTAAAAACAAGGTGGAAAAGATATACAATTCCCTGCAAGGGAACACTGTTGCAGAGACCGGTGTTACTCTGGGAACGAAAACAGGGCGAAGTTTAGATCATTTTACGGAGTGAGGAAGCCATGACCTTGATCACACAGAACGTTCTGTCTGGCTCTCCATAAAACCCTGTTCCGCCACACATCCTATTGCACGGAGGTAAAATTGCAATGAATACAACTGCTGAACTTCTTTTGCTCTCCCTCACACAAGGGGTAATTCCCCAAACATGGAAACACCCTATAGTTCGACCACTGCTGAAATAACCTCACCTAGACCCACTGGATCGGGGGAATTAGACCTATTTCACTTCTACCTCTCTTAGATAAAATAGCAGAAAAGCATGTCAATCAGACACTCTCCCGATTTCTGGAAGAAAATGAGGTTCTGCAATGTCATGAGTCCCCTGCCACTGGCAGAGTCCCCCACCACTGGCAAGACTTTGCCAATGGCAGAATTATTGAACTATAAAAACCCACCCCTGTCCCGTGCACCTGCACAATCGGTTGTGTTTTCTATGTAAATGTTTTTAAGCACTTGACTGTATTAACAATGTGTATTATTTGCGCAATTTATATTTATATATGATGATAAAATATTATTGTTCACAAGTGTTTACTGTCTATTCTGGATTCTGGTTTTCAACTTGTCTGGCAATTAACATTATATAATTTGATTGCGCACTATAACACCCAATTTTCATCAGCGTACAAGTATGTAGCAAGCAGAGGCGCAACTAGAGCCACATTTCGGGGGAGGCTAAGAAAATTTTTTTGGGGGCCTGAAACTTTAAGCAGTAGGTAGAGTGGCGCTCCAGGGTCTCTTAGAAGAGGTGTGTGAGACTGACGGCGTCCCGAGCCCGAACAACGACCGGAAGTGGGGCATCTCGAGGAGTGACACCAACTCCAACCAGGAAGCGTTCGACGGACTAGTTGTCAGCCAGGAAGGGCGGACCCAAACAGGGAGGAAGGACCATAAAAACAGTACCCTATTGGAGGACGGGCAGCGTAAGCAGGAAGCGGTTTCCTGGAGCCCGGAGGAGGACGGAGAGCGTGACGAAGCAGATCGGTAGAGGAGCCCAGTGGTATCAACGCGGGACAGGAGCCCAGCGGATCGGGAGAGGAGCCCAGCGGATCGAGAGAGGAGCCCAGCGGATCGGGAGAGGAGCCCAGCAGCTCAGGAGAGGAGCCCAGCAGCTCGGGAGAGGAGCCCAGCGGTATCAACGCGGGACAGGACCCCAGCGGATCGGGAGAGGAGCCCAGCAGATCGGGAGAGGAGCCCAGCAGAACGGAGAGAGGAGAGAACAGGCGTGGCGGAGTCCAGTGTCCAGGCGAGGACCCGACAGCTACAGAGAAGGCGCATATACCCGATGGCCCTAGGAAGGGGACAACCGCCCCGGGTACGGACGCCACGGCCCTGTGGACGGGCCGTGGCCCAAGGCAAGTACCGTTAAGAGGTGCTTTCTGGTGGTGGTGGTGGGGTAGAGTGAAAACAGGCACATCGATCCTTTCCCTCACGGACCTTTTTTCCTTCCCCCTCTCCCTCACTACGCAAGGTGGTGGTTGCACTAGAGTAATAAAGAAATCATTGGATGTGACTAATCCCGGCCTTATCTTCTTTATCCCTTCTGAGGAGCCCCGGGGAACCCACACCAGAGAAGACCAAACCAAGGGAAGCCCCGAAGACGGTCCGGAAGAACATCCGTTGCTGTTCCCTATGTTTAAACCTTCTGTTTGTTAAAAGCACTGTGAACTTAACCCTCAACAGTCATCTTAAGTCTGGTAAACTGAAAAAGCAATAAAGAAACTTACAAGCAAACGAACCCCAGACATCCCTCTCCTCATTGCCGTCCATCCTTACAAAGTGAAACAAAAACAAAGCCTCTTTAACATGCACATGGTCTTTTAAAGACCTGTGAAGTGCTTGGGTGCAGCTGTGTGTGTGCCCGGGAGATGTCTGAGCCTGGGCTGCCACACACGATGGGGAGGCTGAAGCCCTTTGATTCCAATGGGTGTTGCGTGCCTGGTAGCAAGTCTGTATCACACCCTGCAGCTCGAAAGGAAGGAAAAAACTAATCAACGGCGCACGCTGCGTTACGCTGAGCGCACGTCAGCGTGGCGGCCATCTAGTGTGTGGCATTACAATTGAATGGCATGCCCGACTTCTGGAAGGTGTTGAGCCTTCCATCGGTTGTCACAGCCAGTACGGGTTTTTACGGACGCTTACCTGGAGATCACCGCAACCCCTCTTCGACACCATTCTTTCTTCTTGGCAGGCATTGCGGCAGTGAAGCATCTTCTCAGCATCGAACCTGTGCAAAAAGAAAAGAGAAAGTTAAGTACATTATTCATTGTTTTGGCGCCCATCGCAAGACAGAGATAACTGATTAAGACGCTTTAAGGAAAAGTTAAAGACAATTTTTGGAATGTTTTTTCTTTAAGAAGAAACAAGTTAAAGCAACAGTCTTTTGGAATTAAGGCTTCGAAGAAAAGGACTATAGGCTACAAAAAAGGAGAGTTTATTATGAGAGTACTATTGTCTTATATTAAGCAATACAAAGTATGTGTTTTCTCTTTGCTTATTTAATTCTAGTGATCGAAAGCATCTGGGGGACTTATTGAAAGTAAGTGCTTATTTGAGGCTAGAGATAATATCTTCAAGGAACTAGCAAAAGATAAATAGTTTTTTGAGAAACTAATTAAAGGTTTATTTCCCAGAAAAAGAAGATTGAAGAAACACTTCACTCAAGTGAACTCCCCCTCTCGTGAATACACGCTGAATAACCCACCCATCACAAGAATACTAGGACGCAGTGACCAACATCCAAAAGTCGCAGATAGGAAGAGTTTCACTTAAGCATTTGTATAGGAAGGTAGGAAAGGATAAAAGATGCGTTAAAACACAACTAATACCAGAAATGTTAATACTACTCTTGTTGCCTCGCAGGTCGACAACAAGATCTCAACAGCGTCTAGTATCGAGCCCTCCTCCCTGCACCCAATTGTGGAGCTCTAGTGGAAATAAACACACACTGGTTATAAGGTAGGGTACTGGGAAGTTGGTCTGTAAGGTCTCTGCGAAACTCACCAGTGCACATCAACTGTAAGAGCGCATGGTTGGTTTGACATGCAACACACCCAAATGGTTTTCAGACCACAACATAGGACAGAGTCTGCTCTGCTGGTGGTCACAGAAGAACTAATGGGAATCCTAGATCAAGGGCGTATAGCTGCAGTCTTGCTTCTGGATCTTGGAGCAGCCTTAGACATGGTTGATCACAACACTATGATCCTCAGGTTAAAGGAAGTAGGCATCACTGACACTGCGCAGAAATGGCTGTCCTCATTTTTAGAAGATAGATCCTTCCAGATAATGGAAGGCGAGCACCTCTCACATATCCTGCACATATCATGCAGAGATCTACAGGTATACGCCCTGAGTGCCACATTATTCTATTTATACTTGCAACCGCTGGCAAAGATAGTGCAGGAATTTGGGTTATCTATTGTATTATACGTGGATGATACCCAGCTGATACTATCAGTGACCGAGAGCCCACATTCTAAACACACCAACTTGCCCCCCTGCATGGTAAAAGTAGCAGAATGGAAGAACAGGTGCAGCCTTAAACTGAATGAAGAAAAAAACAGAACTTATGTTCCTCGGAAACAAGTCTTCCCCTAGAAACTTTATTGGCTGGCCTCCAGAACCAGGCAACCCCCCAATCCCAAAAGAATCTGTAAAGAATCTGGGAATATGGTTATACCATTGTTAGACCAAAAAACTGTCAGTCACTTGCTTTGGATTACTCCGCATGATTCAGAAGATTTTACTGTGGTTCAGGCCATGGTGGCATCACGGCTGAACTACAGTAACTCCCTCTACCTGGGCGCCCCAAAGTATGTAGTTAACAGACTACAGCTGGTTCAGAATGCTGCCGCCAGGATACTGCTAGGCATTCCCGGACAAAACTTGGCAAAAGCTGCACTGTAAACACTGCATTGGCTCCCAATCCAAGCCAGGATTAAGTTTAAATCACTTTGTATGTCCACAAAGCCAGGAATGGCAAAGGCCCAGCCCTAATAAAAAATCTTGAGGTTCCTTATGTTCCTGCAGATCTTCACGATCCTCTTCAGATCTGCTCATGAAAAAGACAAGAATAAAGAGATCAAGATGAGGAGGAAGATCCTTCGTACATCTTGCACCTAGGCTGTGGAACTCCTTACCTAAAGAAACTCGACTTTTAAAAGATGAACTGGAGTTGAGAAAAAAATTAAAAACCTGGCTGTTTCCCTGATAACTTTTCAGCCTGTCAGCACATTTTCCTCAGCGCTGGGAAACCCATGGGCAGCCATTCGCTTTAAAAATCCATAAACATAAATATAAACTTCACAAAGTGGGCAAAGTTTATATAACAGCAGCAAGTGAAAGTATTTTCAAAAGTGTTTTTTGCTCGAAAAAATCCACAGCAAAAGTTAAAACATCCTTTTGGTGACAGATTGCTAGTCTCACATTTGTGTACAGTATACACTCCTCGAAATCAGTTACCCCTCAAATAGCCACATAATGTAACATCACAATCAGCGATAAATAGAGTCAGAAAGGGTTATGGTGGATCAGGAGGATGGAAAAATAAGATACGACAAAGGGTAGAGGATGGGACAAAGAAGTGAGTAGGTAAAGGACCTAAGCAGCTAAAGCCCATCTTGCAGTGGCTTCCCTGTCTGCTTGTACACATGTTCAAATGCAGGTCTCATCCCTATCACAAGCTCAGTACATAGTAACATTTTGGCACAAACACTGAAAAGGGAGAAAGTCTTGAATGGTGCCAGCCCCAACCCAGGCACAGATAAAACACATCTTTAGATATAGGATTAGAAAAAAAACATTTAGTGTGGGTTTAAACCTAGAGTTAAGGTGTCTATGAAGACTGGCATTATGGTTACCTTCATATTTAGGTTTATAGTTAGGATCAAAGACAAATTAAAGCCTACAGCTGGGGTAAGGTGAGGGTAGGGGTTATGTTTAGGAAATAACGTTGGGCTAGGTTTACTTTGAGTCGTAATACAGGGCTATGGTTATAAAAATAGTTTAATGCTGAGTGTTGTGCTCAGGGTCCGTGGAAAAAGAAAAGACAGCTAGAGGTATGTTTTTTAGGAACATGAGAATAGGAGAATAATTAATTACCAATTTATTTGTCATCATCCCGTCCTGAACTGTGTGTGAGGACAGGGCAAGTCCTGCTGAGTGACAGCAGAGAAGAGAGGTGGACAGTGGGCATGCCTCTTTTGCCGGCTGTCTCACTTTATACCTCTCAGCCCAGCAGTCTTAAGACAACTGGGTTGAGAGGAAGTGCAGGCCTCCAGTGCGCTGGGGTGTGCAAAGAGAGGCTGCTCCCTCCAATCAGGGCCCTGATCTCAGGCTGGTTAAGAGTATGTGAGCAGCGCTAGGATTGGGCAAGGGAGTTTGCTGGTGTCCGCTCTGCAGTCCACGGAAGAAGTGGTTCAGAGCGAGGAGGAAGTGTGATGAAAGTGTTTAATTTCTTATTTTTTTTATTTCAGTGGCATGCACCTGCCTTTTGCATGGATGCCAGCCGCCACTGTATGGGAACCAAGATGTTGCAAAGATTATTGAAAAAAATATTTAAAATAATATGATTCTGATCTTTTAACCCACAAGATTAGTCTCATATTGATTTGTTTTTCACCACACAAAATGTTTCCTGATTCCTTGTGAGGATTGATGCACATTATACGCCCTGACATTCACTACACTATCTTTCCACAATGCAGAATTCTGAGTAGCGGTGGGTGTAACTCACATAATAGATAACGTAATCACCCTGAAATTACTGCATCCATTTTGGATGCGAGGATGCATTTTGCGCTAAGAAATAGTGGTAAGTGCAACACATGAATAGAGCGCAGCTGCTCACTAAGGGCCAGATGTAGGTAATAATTTTTTTACCACCTCTTAAATACCGTATCACAACGACTCGGTATTTCCGACTAGGAAAATGAGATGCAGATAAAAATTCCGGTAACAATTACCGACTCGGAATCTGTCGGTAATCGTAATCGGTATTTACCGACTCGGAATATACCTACACGGTAAAATCCGAGACGGAAAAACCCAAACTTATCCACCGGTGCCATGGCCCATAGGAATGAATGGCAACTCCCGACCCGGAAAATACCGAGTCAGTAAAAACCGACCCGGTATTTACCGTGTCGGTAATATCCGTCGAAGAATTTGAAACTGACAAACATGTGAGCCTGTGAACCAATCAGGTACTCCAACCACACCCAAATCCAAAGCCACAGGGGAACTAACCAATCAGATCCAAGCACCACACCCCAGTACCTGGGACAGGCCACGCCCATGCAGATGCAGAAACCAACAGTCAGGAGAGCAGGAGGACAGAGTGTGGAGCTGCCTTTCCTGAGTCAAACAACACTGCAAGATGGAGAGCCAGGAGGCACAGAGAGATGCTGCAGAGCGCAAAAGGAAGCAGAAGTTCAGCCAGGAAGAACTGCAGGTGCTAATTTCCGAGATTGTAAGACATTAATGCAAAATTTTCGGGAAGCAAACTCTGCATGTTGCAGAATCTATCAAACGCAGCACCTGGTTGGACATACAAGGCAAGGTAAATGCCATTGGTGTCACCCACCGTGACCTTGAAGACCTGAAAAAACGGTGGTACGACATCCGCATTATCACTAAGAAAAAACTTGCTGCCCACCGCAAGGAAAGTGCTGCAACAGGGGGAGGAAGAAACAGAGCCCCCAGACTCAGCGACATCGAGGAGATGGTGGCATCCACCCTTGAGAAGGAATGCATTCACGGCATCGGAGACGCTGACAGCTCAGCAAGAGGAGCAAAGAAACCAGGTAAGATGCAAGTACATTATCATTTACCCATTTACCTATTCCCCTCACAGGACAAATCAGACTCCACAACAGGTTTAACTAATGTCCTGCAATGCATCCTGGGAAATGTAGTCATGTGTAGATACCTCAGAGCAGTCAGCGTGCATTGCAGCAAGGGGAGCAACAGACAACTAGCATAGGCAAATGAGAGACAGGCAAAAGTGCAATAGAAGTGTTTTTTATCTCATGACACAGGTGAACAACTTCCCTGACACAATGTCCATGTCTGTCCACAGGAGAGTCAATGCGCAGCACAGCAGAGGTTAGAGAGAAGAGGAGGGAAGGAGCCGGACCAAGCACATCACACGGAGGGAAGGACCAAGAGCAGGCAGCCCCGATACCTGAGGAGGCAACAGCAGAAAATCCACAATCCCCTCTCCTATTCGGTAGTCAGGACACAGGAGCGGCTGAACAATCACCCACCCCCACAACACCATCCCCAGTGCTGGGAAGAGTAAGGTGCCATGATGTGCCCCCTCGCAGAATACTGCAAACATCATCGGAGGAGGAGGTGGAGGGTGACACACAGGACAGAGGCAACACCGAGCAGCAGCCCAGTCCCAGAGTCACGCGGGCCAGTGTCCGAGGGCGACGGCCACGGGAGGTAGAGGATGTGCGTCAAGTTCAGGGTGTCTTCTGCGGACTGGAGGCCACCATGGTGAAAGTGCAGCGCCTGCAGGCAAAAGCGATGATGGGGGTTCAGAGGCAGGCACGCACAACAAATAAAAAACTGGAAGCAGTAGGCAAGGGCATAGGGGAAATGGCAGAAAGCATGCAATCTATGGCGTCAGGAATATCTGATATTACACAGTGCATGACTGTCCTGTGTGACAAATTGGACAGGGACCATTTAGAGAGACGCAAGGCCCGTGTGGATGTGCGACAGCAAACAAAGGCCCTGAACAGGTTTGCCACTGCTACCACTGTGCTGTGCAGACGGTCAGTGACGATGCAGGATGCCATAGTGCAGTGCTGCAACAATTTAACTGAAGGTATGGCCAGGATGACCTCTGCTATGGAGCTCGTGCTCGCGCATCAGACTGGCACTGGAGGCGACACTTGTGCTGCGGAAAGCGAGGGGTCCACCAGCAGGAGTGGTGCAAGCACTCCTGTGCAAGACTTACGGAGGAGTGGCAGGCGTCGGGGAAGTGTGACAGGCCACAGTGAGAACATTGATTCACAGCCACAGCAGCCCCGCCCTGTGGCCCGTGGCCACAAACAATGTCTTTGCCCTCCACCCGAGGCTGTAGTCACGGTGGTGTTAACCGTGACAACACACTCATGGAGTGTTTGATATAGTGAGCCCAATGTGAGCTATCAATGCTGTGGCGTAGTGAAAATTAAACTACTTACACAAAGTTACATTCATGCCTGTGTCTCTTTACTCACTCAGAAATATTGTTGTGTAACCTCTTCCCGTCTCAGTCTCCCATCTGTAGCTGTTGCTGCCACCGTAGCTTGGGGCTCTGCCTGCTCTGGGTCGTCATCGATGTCCTCATGATATGTGAGCTCCACCTCTGTGCCTTGCTTGGTGGCGAGATTATGTAACATTGCACAGGTCGCTATTATTTTGCAGCAGATGATTGGGGTGTACTGCCGTGCACCTCCACTCTTGTGGAGGCAGCGAAACCTGCTCTTAAGGAGTCCAAATGTGCGCTCAACAACGTTTCGTGTAGATCTGTGAGCCACATTGTATCGCCTTTCACTCCTGGTGGATGGGTTGAGGTAGGGAGTGAGCACAAAGGACCGCAGGGCATATGCACTGTCGCCTCGGGGGAGAAAGATAGACATTAATTGCAAGTACATGAGACGTAGATCTGATGTGAGTGTCAGGGTGTGTCATTGTGATTTACCTAGCAGGTATCCATTTCCAAATTCTCCGGCAAGTAGGCGTGTGTATATTCCACTATTCTGGAATATATAAGAATCATGGGTACTTCCGGGGAACTTGGCTACGATGTCAGTGATGAGGTTCCCTGCATTACATATGACCTGGACGTTGATGGAGTGCGTCGATTTGCGATTCCTGTAAATGTGCTCTGCGGCTGCAGGTGGACAGAGTGGGACGTGGGTGCCATCGATGCAGCCTATCACGTGAGGGAAGTGTGCCAGTTGATAAAAGTCTGTCTTGGTTTTTGCTAATTCTGCCGGTGTTACAGGGAATGAAATATAATGCCCCATCCTCTGCATCATGGCGTCAAGAAACCTCCTGAAGAAGCGGGACAGGCAGCCCTGGGACACGCCACCCACTGCAGATATCACACTCTGGTAGCTCCCTGAGGCCAGCAGGTGTAAGCTACATAGCACCTGGACATGAGGTGGGATGGCACGGGCCCTGGGTGTTGGGTGGTCCAGGAGTGGGTGTAGGTCCCTGATCAATTGCTTGATGGTGTCTGGGTGTAGCCTGTACCTCTGCAGTATTTCAGGCTCTGTCAGTTGGAACAGTGTTATCCTCTGCCTGTACACTTGTTCCTCCCTTAGCCATTCTCTATCTCCTGCTGCCTGTAGTCTCTGCCGTCTTGCTATGATGTAAAAAGCCGCCATCATGGGTCCTGAGGTGCATTTTGGGACTTTTTTTATAGCCCTCCCTTGGTTACCACCTGCTTTCAATCCATGGTAAATACCGACTAAAAAATACAGTTTTTCTGCAGATTCGGTATTTTTGGGCTTACCTACATCTCCAAGGCCAATTTTTACCGTTTCTTATTTTCCGAGTCGGAAAATACGAACTCGGTATTTATGTATACGGTAGATTCCGACACGGTAATTTTACCGGGTCATTATTACCGAGTCGGTATGTTTCCGACTCGGGTTTTCAAAAGTCGGAAATTTATGGCCTCCTACATCTCATTTCCTGGATTCCGGTCGGTAACGGCCGATTTTACCGGTTTTCGGCCGTTACCGACCGGTAAACGCCTACCTACATCTGGCCCTAAATGTCCTCTTAGGGGTAGGATTTTTTTCCAAACTCTCAGCATTTCAGGCTATTTTCATAATGCAAAATGCACCCTCACGTCCAAAATAGATGCAAGGATATTTTTTGCCCCAAGAAATAGTGCTAAGTGCAGCAGAACATGAGCAGCAATTGCAAGCACCCACTCGTGCTCGCTAAATTTGCTTTCTCAGTAGGATTTTTTCCCGAAAAGTATGCAAGCTGAAGTAATCGCATACTTATTGTAATTCCGCATCAAAGACTAATGCGGAATACCTGAAATTACTCTGATTACTCCAGTGTAATTGAAAGTCCACCTATGCCTACTCCTGACCACCAGATGAACTGTTTGTTTTATTTCTGGAAGGCAAGCCAAGGCACATTTGGCATTGTTTATGTGAAAATGCAATTCTCTAGTACACTCTATGGTATTTGCAGGACCTAAGCAAATGTCTGCTCCTGGACTGAACACATAACCCACATCCCCTTCATGAATTTGGTGTCTTATAGGATGACAAACTGCCTTAACTAAAGGCAGGGAGTACTTTGAGGTGTCAGGTCAGCCATATGATCAGAAAGATATATCACAGCTGCGATCAGAGCTGAAAGACTAATGGTGGCTCACTGGCATCCGCATGGATTTAGTGCTAATATGAAAAATAACAATGCGCTATATATTCAGCGTGCAAGCAAAAGTCGCTGAGCTAAAGATCCGTAAAAATCCATGATGTGCTGTATTACATTTTATTGTTCATAAATTAACAATATTGTGTGGGTGCGGACAGTTGCACCGCTCCTTTAACTACACATATTATTCACCACTTCCAGATGCAAGGACTTTTTTATACAAACCTATACAATTCTTTTAGGTTTAACCTCACTCAAATATTTTTCACTATTTTTATGTACAAATGCATGCAGAAGTTTGCATAAAGCCATGATACGTAAAATATTTGTAACATCCTACTTCACAGAAAAAAAGATAGTGGACTATTCACAATAGCATTTTGGAGAACATGAATTAATACACCTGTAGTACTCCTTTATGTGATCCTACATAACTTTGGGAATTATCCCAAAAACATAAAAAATTCGAAAAATGGGAATATTCATATAAAGTTAGTACGCATAGTAATGTCTGTCCCCTTTTGCACTTTTACTGAAAGGGAGTAAAACATTTTGGGGTCAACTCACATAGGCATGTAAGAGTACTTAAAAGAGTACTCCTGTAGTACAACTTCCTGTTCTCATAAATACATTTGTGATTTGGCCCAAACAATTTTAGACCATGCTACCCTGCTAGCGGAGAAATCATTTTTCCAGGAGTCAGCAGGGTTGGGCACAAAATTGGCCTGTGCCCCATTTATATAGGAGCTACCATGGTAAGTCACTGCTCTGACAAGATTAATTCTCTACTCAGATTACATAGCTCCACAGTATTGTAATTATGCATTACTACTGGTGATATGGAAACAGTACTTGGTAAAACTACAGCTGCAGGTAGTTACCACAGGTGCAAACACATATTTTCATGCTGATAAAACCTCACGCCACTGGGGGTAAATATTTATAGCCTCAAAGAAAGGGAGGTTCCCCTGTTCTATGTATCAGGGAGGGGTATATTCAGTCATACAAAGTTGAAGGTCCCTGTTATAGTTTGTGGCAGACTAGGATCGCTGAGAGAGAGCTAAAGGGGGTTTTGTTGTTTAGGTTTTTTAACTATTTGTCAGTTAAACAAGGGATTAAACAAGGCAAACTACAGAGCTAAGTGTAAACAAATTACAAAAGTACACAAGAGTAAATGGCACTGCTGCAAGGAATGTAAACATATACAAAATTTATTTTAAACCTCCCATCTGGGTCACATTCTAAAATATAATACAAAACAATTTAAAATACCATCTGTGGTGGCAACGTAATAAAATAAACAAATATACAGTCAAAGGTATGTTAAAAAAAAGGTCGACGCGGCGTTTCGGTGCTAATCAATCTTGACACCTTCATCAGGACAAAAAAGACATTTGACTCCGTATCTATAAATGAATAACAGTATTTTAGCATCATTGTGTACTCTGTTTTTTATATTTTATACATGCCCTGCTTTTTAAAAAAAAACATATTATCTGGACAATCCACACTATACTAATCCCATTTTTCTACCTAACCCCAGTTATAGATTTGTTGATGTTGTCTATCTGTACATCAGGCTATCACTATTAGTTACCATGTCCCGTTCATTTAGTTCTAAAAGGTATGGTTATATGTACCTGTATCTTAAGTTGGGAGAGCTTTTCAATTGTTATCCCACTCGATGAACGCTTTTCGAATAGTTATCACCGTTGTATTTATAAAAAAGAGAGCAAGTCTGGGGAGGATACAAAAACAACAATACTACTCTTTAATTTTATTATTACTACCCAAACTGCCACAAATCTTGTGGTGATGGCTAATTTATTTACCATCATATTAGAACTCAAACTTATCTATTTGCACGGAGGAACCACCGTTGATGATAAAAGAGGATCCTTTTCGGACAGCTTTGCTCATTCGCAAAGAGTCTTTTCTTAGTGACCTGAATATAGAAAGATCACGTGTAATAAGTCTTCTATTCGTTATTCTAGTTATGAGATATGATATTCTCCTTATTTTGCTTGGTGTCCCCTACTTCATTACTCACCAGCTTGGTATGAGTTTGGTCTCTAGATGCAGTTGAGTTAATCTTCCCCGCCCATCCGGATACTTTTCATAGTCAGGAAATTCGGTATCTACAGACATAAGTATGTGAAAACGCTGTAGTTATAGATTCTACGAATTCCTAATTTGCACAGACTTCTAATATTTTTTACTTTTGATTTATAAAACTCCCTTGTGTCCAAATTTCTGGTTTATTAGACCGATATCGGGCACCCAGCAGTGGTCATGTCACAGTTTGTTGTTATTCTATATTCGTTCGTTTTATGAAATGCAAAAGATGTATAAGGCAATCAGAGATTTAAGCGGTAGTCGGGGTGGTGCCTAGTTCATGTTTGGTTATAGGTCACACAAACAAAAATTGTTTTGTGTTGTACCCACTAGTAATTTACTTAATTTAATATTGTGGGTATAGTCATTAGGGATCTATAGCTATATATCTAGCTGACAGAGTATATCCTTAACTAACAGAGTATATCCTTATTAGGCCTGGGCGAAGCACTACGCTCCGCTCACGGAGTTTGCGAAGTTTTTGCAACTTCGCACTACGCGAGCGGCACGTAGCACAGTGCGAACATGCGTAGTGCAGCGTAGCGTAGTGCAGAGCTCATTTTTTGCTTGTTCGCGGTCCTGAACGTCATGTTCGCGACCGCGAGCAAGCAAAATGACATCCCGGCGAGATTCTCAACGCGAGGAGGTCAGGTTTCTCATTGTGAGTGGTTGCGCATGCTCGCGACCGCTCTCAATGAGAAACTACCTGTTCGCGTTGAGAAAGCTGCAGCTCGAGTAATAATCTCCTCGAGCAGCAGAAAACTACAGCTCGCACTGTGCAAGATGCCGTTTTCAATGCTTGCACAGTGCCGGATGCTTGTCCGCACTGTGAAATCATTGAAAACGCATCTTGCACAGTGCGAACATGCTACTACGCAGCTCGCGTAGTGCTACGTGAAGTTCGCGTAGTGCGAAGTGCACTTCGCGTAGCTTCACGTAGCGCTACTTCGCGAACTACGCCACTAAGGGCATCCTCCCTGGGGCACGCACTTTCACATACCTTAAGCTTTGGAATCGGCCTCCCTGTTCCTCCGTGCTATTCTCCTCCTCTCGATCAGAAGTGAAAAGTCTAATGGGAGAAACAGCGTCTTTATACTGCCCTTTCCTAATCTGACGCGGAAGTCCTCACGGCGATCGGCCTGTGAACCTCAAGCTTCTTTATTTTAAAGAATTTCTTGTTTCATACCTCCGATCTTATACAGTATTGTTTTGATAAGGGATTTATGTTTATGCTGTTTTGGTTAAGAATTTCAAATCGGGGAAAGCAAACTTCGGGTCGAGTGACCCGGAAGTACTTGTAACTGGCTCGGCCACTGGCGATCTTGATTTTATGTTTTGCCAATCGCTCTTACTGCTCTGGGCTATTCTAGTTTTCTCTGTTTCTCATATCACGGACTACTATGTCCTTTCTCATGATATTTATTGATATTTACCACAGTGGTTCGTTTCAAATCATATCCAGTGCCCGTAGTGGCGGCCATCTTAGTTGGGGAAGGAACCTCATTGCCGAATATATACATATCAAGCTACTTTGAGCATTATTAAAACATTAACAGCAATGATGAATGCTTTTCTCCTTAGAATTTATACAGTGAGTAAATATTAAACAATACATCAGTAGGTAGGTGCGATAATGAGACTGTCCGATTAGGGATGCCACATGCTGTAAAAGAATTAATGGGGCTTGGAAATTTTCTTTGTTAATAGAGCTATGTTAGGATGTATTGAAGTCTATACTTGCATTTTAAAGAAAGATACTATGATTATAGTTTTGCATCACAATAGACTGTATATATCATGTGCATAGAAAAATTGTAGTTAAACAATAGTCGACTGTTCATATGATGTATTTGGTCAAAGATTGTATAAAATGCCGAATAGATCTGACAGCTGGACAAAGTCCATTTGAATGTTATCCTTAATCAAAATTAAGACAAGTAACCAATATTGATGTATTGTTTAATATTTACTCACTGTATAATTTCTAAGGAGAAAAGCATTCATCATTGCTGTTAATGTTTTAATAATGCTCAAAGTAGCTTGATATGTATATATTCGGCAATGAGGTTCCTTCCCCAAACTAAGATGGCCGCCACAAGGGGCACTGGATATGATTTGAAACGAACCACTGTGGTAAATATCAATAAATATCATGAGAAAGGACATAGTAGTCCGTGATATGAGAAACAGAGAAAACTAGAATAGCCCAGAGCAGTAAGAGCGATTGGCAAAACATAAAATCAAGATCGCCAGTGGCGGAGCCAGTTACAAGTACTTCCGGGTCACTCGACCCGAAGTTTGCTTTCGCCGATTTGAAATTATAAACCAAAACAGCATAAACATAAATCCCTTATCAAAACGATACTGTATAAGATCGGAGGTATGAAACAAGAAATTCTTTAAAATAAAGAAGCTTGAGGTTCACACGCCGATCGCCGTGAGGACTTCCGGGTCAGATTAGGAAAGGGCAGTATAAAGACGCTGTTTCCCCCATTAGACTTTTCACTTCTGATCGAGAGGAGGAGAATAGCACGGAGGAACAGGGAGGCCGATTCCAAAGCTTGAGGTATGTGAAATTGCGTGCCCCAGGGAGGATGCCCTTAACATAGAATAAGGATATACTCTGTTAGTTAAGGATATACTCTGTCAGCTAGATATATAGCTATAGATCCCTAATGACTATACCCACAATATTAAATTAAGTAAATCACTAGTGGGTACAACACAAAACAATTTTTGTTTGTGTGACCTATAAACAAACATGAACTAGGCACCACCCCGACTACCGCTTAAATCTCTGATTGCCTTATACATCTTTTGCATTTCATAAAACGAACGAATATAGAATAACAACAAACTGTGACATGACCACTGCTGGGTGCCCGATATCGGTCTAATAAACCAGAAATTTGGACACAAGGGAGTTTTATAAATCAAAAGTAAAAAATATTAGAAGTCTGTGCAAATTAGGAATTCGTAGAATCTATAACTACAACGTTTTCACATACTTATGTCTGTAGATACCGAATTTCCTGACTATGAAAAGTATCCGGATGAGCGGGGAAGATTAACTCAACCGCATCTAGAGACCAAACTCATACCAAGCTGGTGAGTAATAAAGTAGGGGACACCAAGCAAAATAAGGAGAATATCATATCTCATAACTAGAATAACGAATAGAAGACTTATTACACGTGATCTCTCTATATTCAGGTCACTAAGAAAACACTCTTTGCGAATGAGCAAAGCTGTCCGAAAAGGATCCTCTTTTATCATCAACAGTGGTTCCTCCGTGCAAATAGATAAGTTTGAGTTCTAATATGAAGGTAAATAAATTAGCCATCACCACAAGATTTGTGGCAGTTTGGGTAGTAATAATAAAATTAAAGAGTAGTATTGTTGTTTTTGTATCCTCCCCAGACTTGCTCTCTTTTTTATAAATACAACGGTGATAACTATTCGAAAAGCGTTCATCGAGTGGGATAACAATTGAAAAGCTCTCCCAACTTAAGATACAGGTACATATAACCATACCTTTTAGAACTAAATGAATGGGACATGGTAACTAATAGTGATAGCCTGATGTCCAGATAGACAACATCAACAAATCTATAACTGGGGTTAGGTAGAAAAATGGGATTAGTATAGTGTGGATTGTCCAGATAATATGTTTTTTTTAAAAAAGGAGGGCATGTATAAAATATAAAAAACAGAGTACACAATGATGCTAAAATACTGTTATTCATTTATAGATACGGAGTCAAATGTCTTTTTTGTCCTGATGAAGGTGTCAAGATTGATTAGCACCGAAACGCCGCGTCGACCTTTTTTTTAACATAACTTTGACTGTATATTTGTTTATTTTATTACGTTGCCACCACAGATGGTATTTTAAATTGTTTTGTATTATATTTTAGAATGTGACCCAGATAGGAGGTTTAAAATAAATTTTGTATATTTTTACATTCCTTGCAGCAGTGCCATTTACTCTTGTGTACTTTAGTAATTTGTTTACATTCAGCTCTGTAGTTTGCCTTGTTTAATCCCTTGTTTAACTGACAAATAGTTAAAAAACCTAAACAACAAAACCCCCTTTAGCTCTCTCTCAGCGATCCTAGTCTGCCACAAACTATAACAGGGACCTTCAACTTTGTATGGGTAAATATTTATAGCCACGGTAAAAATACCACCAGCTATAAAGTGATTTTAGTTTCATGGGCAGGAGTAAGACAAACACTCCTGCACCATTGCTTGAGTGTTTAGTGAGCTGGTTAACAAAAGCTGGTATTAGGTTTCCTATTTCAAGAATTAATTTTTGGAGATAAAGTCCTTCAATAATGGGGAATATTTTTTTCTGCAATGAGGATTGTTGGACATGGCCTCCATAGAGGAAATTACCCCCAAAAATGTTTCTTTTTCCTTCTAGTCTTTGCTGGCTTTCACCGGGTTGGGCACCTATGGCATGGGGGTTAGGTTCCCGGCCCGCCATCACAGGTTGATGAGTGTATATCTGCAATCTAACCTGTTCTAACCTCTGGGTCAGGTCTGCCTGCACAGGCCTGTATATGGATGCTTGCAGCCATGGTGCTAGCGGCAAGGGACCTGGTGGTCTGTCGTTGACCGGGAGTGCGCAACCATACCAATGAGGGACTCCACCCATGTCTGGCTGGGACGAATAGGGTGGTGTGTGCAAAGTGGCACCAAAGGTGCTCAGGCTTGGGTAAGCCATGTGCCCGGCCTGTCTAGCTGCGTAAAACTTCACACACCTTGTTTTCTGTTTTGGTAAATAGCGCTGATTCCATGTTTTAAAACATGGGCTGATCTGTCATTGCAGACCAGTGGGTGCACACTGGTATCTGTCGTAGGTGACCTCATGAGCAGCTTGCCAGTTCAGGCTGCTGTGAGTGCACACATGCACCTATAGTGCATGTGATTTCATGTGCCTTCTGCCAACACAGGTTTGTGGGTGCGCACAAACACATGTTTTGGTTAAGCCCATGTCCAGTCTGCTGTGCAGACTGGGGTAGGTGCACTGGCAGCACTGGTTCTGGGAACTATGTGTCCCTCCTGCTATCACTGGTCAGGGTGCTCAATAGCGCATATTCACCCATGTAGTGAGTAATACCTATGCTTGTTTTGACTACCTATGAGACCTGCTCTGCCCGTAAGTTAATATGGGGAAATGGATGACAATACTTCACACTGCAATAGCGGATTGCAGTGGAGCAGCCTCATGATGTTTGATATAAATGGATTTACAGTACCAAATGCTTTCCATTGGTAAAGGGGGTTTTGGCATTACTCGCTTAGGAATGCCACTAATAGAATATGTCACTGCAGGTCAGATCACTGCTGCGCGCCGGCCAGAATGGTGCTTCACTCCCCACCGGGACTCTGACTTAAATTCAGACACGGTATCACAACACCATTAATGTTATACCAATTAATCCTGGCGGCTCACCCCCATAGCTCTTTAATTAGAGGGACACCCCTTCTGCCAATTAATACGGTAACAAGAGTACCACCGAGCTCTACATGCTGGCATTGAGCCTTGTCATTTTACCGCCGATGCCCTGGAATTTGGCACTTTTAACTCTGATTACACAAGTGGTTCTTGAACAATTGCAGACCTAGATTGCTCACGCTCTACCTCCGGCTGGAAGTACGCCCTCCTATGAGGATTCACGAACCAATAGAGCGTCACACGTAAGCGGCATCCCCTGCACCAGTAAGGAGACCAAGACCTCGACCTCCCCAGGGATAGTGCCTTCAATAGAGATTTCAGACTGCTCACTTATTGTCCTGAAGATGATCTTAAGTCCCTAGAAGATCAAAACGCCGTCGACCCCTACAACAGAAACTTCTTCAATTGTAAATACTCATGTGGAGTTCCAATTTTTGTTGTCAATGTGAAGTTATGTTTTTGGTTCACCTCACTTTGTCACATCACGCACCTTTCACTTTTGTGAGCACCTGAGTACTCTGATGACCAAAAGTCAAGCTTGTGTAAAATAAATTGTCTAGTTTACACTACATATGCTCCCTTACTTTTGTGCTCCCTTGGTGATTAATTGTCTAGTTTAAATTGAAACCTTGTGTCCCCCCTTAGGGATCATAGTTTCTGCACCGGACCCATTGGGGCCAACATTGAACCACTGTCTTCCCAAAAATAATAAAAACAACTAATAGAATATGATAAAACCTCACGCCACTGGGGGTAAATATTTATAGCCTCAAAGAAAGGGAGGTTCCCCTGTTCTATGTATCACGGAGGGGGATATTCAGTCATACAAAGTTGAAGGTCCCTGTTATAGTTTGTGGCAGACTAGGATCGCTGAGAGAGAGCTAAAGGGGGTTTTGTTGTTTAGGTTTTTTAACTATTTGTCAGTTAAACAAGGGATTAAACAAGGCAAACTACAGAGCTAAATGTAAACAAATTACTAAAGTACACAAGAGTAAATGGCACTGCTGCAAGGAATGTAAAAATATACAAAATTTATTTTAAACCTCCCATCTGGGTCACATTCTAAAATATAATACAAAACAATTTAAAATACCATCTGTGGTGGCAACGTAATAAAATAAACAAATATACAGTCAAAGGTATGTTAAAAAAAAGGTCGACGCGGCGTTTCGGTGCTAATCAATCTTGACACCTTCATCAGGACAAAAAAGACATTTGACTCCGTATCTATAAATGAATAACAGTATTTTAGCATCATTGTGTACTCTGTTTTTTTATATTTTATACATGCCCTGCTTTTTTAAAAAAAACATATTATCTGGACAATCCACACTATACTAATCCCATTTTTCTACCTAACCCCAGTTATAGATTTGTTGATGTTGTCTATCTGGACATCAGGCTATCACTATTAGTTACCATGTCCCATTCATTTAGTTCTAAAAGGTATGGTTATATGTACCTGTATCTTAAGTTGGGAGAGCTTTTCAATTGTTATCCCACTCGATGAACGCTTTTCGAATAGTTATCACCGTTGTATTTATAAAAAAGAGAGCAAGTCTGGGGAGGATACAAAAACAACAATACTACTCTTTAATTTTATTATTACTACCCAAACTGCCACAAATCTTGTGGTGATGGCTAATTTATTTACCATCATATTAGAACTCAAACTTATCTATTTGCACGGAGGAACCACCGTTGATGATAAAAGAGGATCCTTTTCGGACAGCTTTGCTCATTCGCAAAGAGTCTTTTCTTAGTGACCTGAATATAGAGAGATCACGTGTAATAAGTCTTCTATTCGTTATTCTAGTTATGAGATATGATATTCTCCTTATTTTGCTTGGTGTCCCCTACTTCATTACTCACCAGCTTGGTATGAGTTTGGTCTCTAGATGCGGTTGAGTTAATCTTCCCCGCCCATCCGGATACTTTTCATAGTCAGGAAATTCGGTATCTACAGACATAAGTATGTGAAAACGCTGTAGTTATAGATTCTACGAATTCCTAATTTGCACAGACTTCTAATATTTTTTACTTTTGATTTATAAAACTCCCTTGTGTCCAAATTTCTGGTTTATTAGACCGATATCGGGCACCCAGCAGTGGTCATGTCACAGTTTGTTGTTATTCTATATTCGTTCGTTTTATGAAATGCAAAAGATGTATAAGGCAATCAGAGATTTAAGCGGTAGTCGGGGTGGTGCCTAGTTCATGTTTGGTTATAGGTCACACAAACAAAAATTGTTTTGTGTTGTACCCACTAGTAATTTACTTAATTTAATATTGTGGGTATAGTCATTAGGGATCTATAGCTATATATCTAGCTGACAGAGTATATCCTTAACTAACAGAGTATATCCTTATTAGGCCTGGGCGAAGCACTACGCTCCGCTCGCGGAGTTTGCGAAGTTTTTGCAACTTCGCACTACGCGAGCGGCACGTAGCACAGTGCGAACATGCGTAGTGCAGCGTAGCGTAGTGCAGAGCTCATTTTTTGCTTGTTCGCGGTCCTGAACGTCATGTTAGGGACCGCGAGCAAGCAAAATGACATCCCGCCGAGATTCTCAACGCGAGGAGGTCAGGTTTCTCATTGTGAGTGGTTGCGCATGCTCGCGACCGCTCTCAATGAGAAACTACCTGTTCGCGTTGAGAAAGCTGCAGCTCGAGTAATAATCTCCTCGAGCAGCAGAAAACTACAGCTCGCACTGTGCAAGATGCCGTTTTCAATGCTTGCACAGTGCCGGATGCTTGTCCGCACTGTGCAATTATTGAAAACGCATCTTGCACAGTGCGAACATGCTACTATGCAGCTCGCGTAGTGCTACGTGAAGTTCGCGTAGTGCGAAGTGCACTTCGCGAACTACGCCACTAAGGGCATCCTCCCTTGGGCACGCAATTTCACATACCTTAAGCTTTGGAATCGGCCTCCCTGTTCCTCCGTGCTATTCTCCTCCTCTCGATCAGAAGTGAAAAGTCTAATGGGAGAAACAGCGTCTTTATACTTCCCTTTCCTAATCTGACCCGGAAGTCCTCACGGCGATCGGCCTGTGAACCTCAAGCTTCTTTATTTTAAAGAATTTCTTGTTTCATACCTCCGATCTTATACAGTATTGTTTTGATAAGGGATTTATGTTTATGCTGTTTTGGTTAAGAATTTCAAATCGGGGAAAGCAAACTTCGGGTCGAGTGACCCGGAAGTACTTGTAACTGGCTCGGCCACTGGCGATCTTGATTTTATGTTTGCCAATCGCTCTTACTGCTCTGGGCTATTCTAGTTTTCTCTGTTTCTCATATCACGGACTACTATGTCCTTTCTCATGATATTTATTGATATTTACCACAGTGGTTCGTTTCAAATCATATCCAGTGCCCGTAGTGGCGGCCATCTTAGTTTGGGGAAGGAACCTCATTGCCGAATATATACATATCAAGCTACTTTGAGCATTATTAAAACATTAACAGCAATGATGAATGCTTTTCTCCTTAGAATGTATACAGTGAGTAAATATTAAACAATACATCAGTAGGTAGGTGCGATAATGAGACTGTCCGATTAGGGATGCCACATGCTGTAAAAGAATTAATGGGGCTTGGAAATTTTCTTTGTTAATAGAGCTATGTTAGGATGTATTGAAGTCTATACTTGCATTTTAAAGAAAGATACTATGATTATAGTTTTGCATCACAATAGACTGTATATATCATGTGCATAGAAAAATTGTAGTTAAACAATAGTCGACTGTTCATATGATGTATTTGGTCAAAGATTGTATAAAATGCCGAATAGATCTGACAGCTGGACAAAGTCCATTTGAATGTTATCCTTAATCAAAATTAAGACAAGTAACCAATATTGATGTATTGTTTATTATTTACTCACTGTATAAATTCTAAGGAGAAAAGCATTCATCATTGCTGTTAATGTTTTAATAATGCTCAAAGTAGCTTGATATGTATATATTCGGCAATGAGGTTCCTTCCCCAAACTAAGATGGCCGCCACAAGGGGCACTGGATATGATTTGAAACGAACCACTGTGGTAAATATCAATAAATATCATGAGAAAGGACATAGTAGTCCGTGATATGAGAAACAGAGAAAACTAGAATAGCCCAGAGCAGTAAGAGCGATTGGCAAAACATAAAATCAAGATCGCCAGTGGCCGAGCCAGTTACTCGACCCGAAGTTTGCTTTCACCGATTTGAAATTATTAACCAAAACAGCATAAACATAAATCCCTTATCAAAACGATACTGTATAAGATCGGAGGTATGAAACAAGAAATTCTTTAAAATAAAGAAGCTTGAGGTTCACACGCCGATCGCCGTGAGGACTTCCGGGTCAGATTAGGAAAGGGCAGTATAAAGACGCTGTTTCTCCCATTAGACTTTTCACTTCTGATCGAGAGGAGGAGAATAGCACGGAGGAACAGGGAGGCCGATTCCAAAGCTTAAGGTATGTGAAATTGCGTGCCCCAGGGAGGATGCCCTTAACATAGAATAAGGATATACTCTGTTAGTTAAGGATATACTCTGTCAGCTAGATATATAGCTATAGATCCCTAATGACTATACCCACAATATTAAATTAAGTAAATCACTAGTGGGTACAACACAAAACAATTTTTGTTTGTGTGACCTATAACCAAACATGAACTAGGCACCACCCCGACTACCGCTTAAATCTCTGATTGCCTTATACATCTTTTGCATTTCATAAAACGAACGAATATAGAATAACAACAAACTGTGACATGACCACTGCTGGGTGCCCGATATCGGTCTAATAAACCAGAAATTTGGACACAAGGGAGTTTTATAAATCAAAAGTAAAAAATATTAGAAGGCTGTGCAAATTAGGAATTCGTAGAATCTATAACTACAGCGTTTTCACATACTTATGTCTGTAGATACCGAATTTCCTGACTATGAAAAGTATCCGGATGGGCGGGGAAGATTAACTCAACCGCATCTAGAGACCAAACTCATACCAAGCTGGTGAGTAATGAAGTAGGGGACACCAAGCAAAATAAGGAGAATATCATATCTCATAACTAGAATAACGAATAGAAGACTTATTACACGTGATCTCTCTATATTCAGGTCACTAAGAAAACACTCTTTGCGAATGAGCAAAGCTGTCCGAAAAGGATCCTCTTTTATCATCAACAGTGGTTCCTCCGTGCAAATAGATAAGTTTGAGTTCTAATATGAAGGTAAATAAATTAGCCATCACCACAAGATTTGTGGCAGTTTGGGTAGTAATAATAAAATTAAAGAGTAGTATTGTTGTTTTTGTATCCTCCCCAGACTTGCTCTCTTTTTTATAAATACAACGGTGATAACTATTCGAAAAGCGTTCATCGAGTGGGATAACAATTGAAAAGCTCTCCCAACTTAAGATACAGGTACATATAACCATACCTTTTAGAACTAAATGAATGGGACATGGTAACTAATAGTGATAGCCTGATGTCCAGATAGACAACATCAACAAATCTATAACTGGGGTTAGGTAGAAAAATGGGATTAGTATAGTGTGGATTGTCCAGATAATATGTTTTTTTTTAAAAAGGAGGGCATGTATAAAATATAAAAAACAGAGTACACAATGATGCTAAAATACTGTTATTCATTTATAGATACGGAGTCAAATGTCTTTTTTGTCCTGATGAAGGTGTCAAGATTGATTAGCACCGAAACGCCGCGTCGACCTTTTTTTTAACATAACTTTGACTGTATATTTGTTTATTTTACTACGTTGCCACCACAGATGGTATTTTAAATTGTTTTGTATTATATTTTAGAATGTGACCCAGATAGGAGGTTTAAAATAAATTTTGTATATTTTTACATTCCTTGCAGCAGTGCCATTTACTCTTGTGTACTTTAGTAATTTGTTTACATTCAGCTCTGTAGTTTGCCTTGTTTAATCCCTTGTTTAACTGACAAATAGTTAAAAAACCTAAACAACAAAACCCCCTTTAGCTCTCTCTCAGCGATCCTAGTCTGCCACAAACTATAACAGGGACCTTCAACTTTGTATGGGTAAATATTTATAGCCACGGTAAAAATACCACCAGCTACAAAGTGATTTTAGTTTCATGGGCAGGAGTAAGACAAACACTCCTGCACCATTGCTTGAGTGTTTAGTGAGCTGGTTAACAAAAGCTGGTATTAGGTTTCCTATTTCAAGAATTAATTTTTGGAGATAAATTCCTTCAATAATGGGGAATATTTTTTTCTGCAATGAGGATTGTTGGACATGGCCTCCATAGAGGAAATTACCCCCAAAAATGTTTCTTTTTCCTTCTAGTCTTTGCTGGCTTTCACCGGGTTGGGCACCTATGGCATGGGGGTTAGGTTCCCGGCCCGCCATCACAGGTTGATGAGTGTATATCTGCAATCTAACCTGTTCTAACCTCTGGGTCAGGTCTGCCTGCACAGGCCTGTATATGGATGCTTGCAGCCATGGTGCTAGCGGCAAGGGACCTGGTGGTCTGTCGTTGACCGGGAGTGCGCAACCATACCAATGAGGGACTCCACCCATGTCTGGCTGGGACGAATAGGGTGGTGTGTGCAAAGTGGCACCAAAGGTGCTCAGGCTTGGGTAAGCCATGTGCCCGGCCTGTCTAGCTGCGTAAAACTTCACACACCTTGTTTTCTGTTTTGGTAAATAGCGCTGATTCCATGTTTTAAAACATGGGCTGATCTGTCATTGCAGACCAGTGGGTGCACACTGGTATCTGTCGTAGGTGACCTCATGAGCAGCTTGCCAGTTCAGGCTGCTGTGAGTGCACACATGCACCTATAGTGCATGTGATTTCATGTGCCTTCTGCCAACACAGGTTTGTGGGTGCGCACAAACACATGTTTTGGTTAAGCCCATGTCCAGTCTGCTGTGCAGACTGGGGTAGGTGCACTGGCAGCACTGGTTCTGGGAACTATGTGTCCCTCCTGCTATCACTGGTCAGGGTGCTCAATAGCGCATATTCACCCATGTAGTGAGTAATACCTATGCTTGTTTTGACTACCTATGAGACCTGCTCTGCCCGTAAGTTAATATGGGGAAATGGATGACAATACTTCACACTGCAATAGCGGATTGCAGTGGAGCAGCCTCATGATGTTTGATATAAATGGATTTACAGTACCAAATGCTTTCCATTGGTAAAGGGGGTTTTGGCATTACTCGCTTAGGAATGCCACTAATAGAATATGTCACTGCAGGTCAGATCACTGCTGCGCGCCGGCCAGAATGGTGCTTCACTCCCCACCGGGACTCTGACTTAAATTCAGACACGGTATCACAACACCATTAATGTTATACCAATTAATCCTGGCGGCTCACCCCCATAGCTCTTTAATTAGAGGGACACCCCTTCTGCCAATTAATACGGTAACAAGAGTACCACCGAGCTCTACATGCTGGCATTGAGCCTCGTCATTTTACCGCCGATGCCCTGGAATTTGACACTTTTAACTCTGATTACACAAGTGGTTCTTGAACAATTGCAGACCTAGATTGCTCACGCTCTACCTCCGGCTGGAAGTACGCCCTCCTATGAGGATTCACGAACCAATAGAGCGTCACACGTAAGCGGCATCCCCTGCACCAGTAAGGAGACCAAGACCTCGACCTCCCCAGGGATAGTGCCTTCAATAGAGATTTCAGACTGCTCACTTATTGTCCTGAAGATGATCTTAAGTCCCTAGAAGATCAAAACGCCGTCGACCCCTACAACAGAAACTTCTTCAATTGTAAATACTCATGTGGAGTTCCAATTTTTGTTGTCAATGTGAAGTTATGTTTTTGGTTCACCTCACTTTGTCACATCACGCACCTTTCACTTTTGTGAGCACCTGAGTACTCTGATGACCAAAAGTCAAGCTTGTGTAAAATAAATTGTCTAGTTTACACTACATATGCTCCCTTACTTTTTTGCTCCCTTGGTGATTAATTGTCTAGTTTAAATTGAAACCTTGTGTCCCCCCTTAGGGATCATAGTTTCTGCACCGGACCCATTGGGGCCAACATTGAACCACTGTCTTCCCAAAAATAATAAAAACAACTAATAGAATATGGACATCCCTATGCTCCAAGAGTCTCGGGGACTGTGGTGTCTGTCTCCAGTGGCTACCAGGGGTTGGGGAGAGCCCATCTGTGCTTTCCCCAATCGACAGCCAAAAAACATGGCCATCCCACAGGAAATTGCAAAAAACACAGTTGATGGACAGAATGTAGAACAATGTCATACATTCAACCGAGTACAATGATCTGGGCCTAAATCCATAGTTTTTTTGCACTCCACACCACCCTGGGTTAGACACTGGTTATATCTATGCAAATCAGCTCTGACCCTGTGCCTCATGGAAACAGTCCAGACCGAACTACCAAGCCAAGTCTTTCACAGACCGGAATCAAGCATCCAAGGACCGGTTTCTGGCTATCAGCCTTCATCAGCCTGAATAGCTTGACTCCAGTGGTGTGGAGAGCCTGGGACTCACGTCTGAGCATACCCAGCACACTCGGGGTGAAAATTGCAAAAAACACAGTTGATGGACAGAATGTAGAACAATGTCATACATTCAACCCAGTACAATGATCTGGGCCTAAATCCATCGTTTTTTTGCACTCCACACCACCCTGGGTTAGACACTGGCTATATGCAAATCAGCTCTGACCCTGTGCCTCATGGGAATAGGCCAGTCCGAACTACCAAGCCATGTCTTTCCCAGACCGGAATCAAGCATCCGAGGACCGGTTTCTGGCTATCAGCCTTCATCAGCCTGGATAGCTTGACTCCAGTGGTGTGGAGAGCCTGGGACTCACGTCTGAGCATACCCAGCCCACTTGGGGTGAAAATTGCAAAAAACACAGTTGATGGACAGAATGTAGAACAATGTCATACATTCAACCCAGTACAATGATCTGGGCCTAAATCCATCGTTTTTTTGCACTCCACACCACCCTGGGTTAGACACTGGCTATATGCAAATCAGCTCTGACCCTGTGCCTCATGGGAACAGTCCAGTCCGAACTACCAAGCCATGTCTTTCCCAGACCGGAATCAAGCATCCAAGGACCGGTTTCTGGCTATCAGCCTTCATCAGCCTGGATAGCTTGACTCCAGTGGTGTGGAGAGCCTGGGACTCACGTCTGAGCATACCCAGCCCACTCGGGGTGAAAATTGCAAAAAACACAGTTGATGGACAGAATGTAGAACAATGTCATACATTCAACGCAGTATAATGATCTGGGCTTAATCCTCGTTTTTTTGCACTCCACACCACCCTGGGCTAGACACTGGCAATATGCAAATCAGCTCTGACCCTGTGCCTCATGGGAACAGTCCAGTCCGAACTACCAAGCCATGTCTTTCCCAGACCGGAATCAAGCTTCCAAGGACCGGTTTCTGGCTATCAGCCTTCATCAGCCTGGATAGCTTGACTCCAGTGGTGTGGAGAGCCTGGGACTCACGTCTGAGCATACCCAGCACACTCGGGGTGAAAATTGCAAAAAACACAGTTGATGGACAGAATGTAGAACAATGTCATACATTCAACCCAGTACAATGATTTGGGCCTAAATACATCGTTTTTTTGCATTCCACACCAGCCTGGGTTAGACACTGGCTATATGCAAATCAGCTCTGACCCTGTGCCTCATGGGAACAGTCCAGTCTGGACTACTAAGCCATGTCTTTCCCAGACCGGAATCTAGCATCCAAGGACCGGTTTCTGGCTATCAGCCTTAATCAGCCTGCATAGCTGGACTCCAGTGGTGTGGAGAGCCTGGGACTCACATCTGAGCATACCCAGCCCACTCGGGGTGAAAATTGCAAAAAACACAGTTGATGGACAGAATGTAGAACAATGTCATACATTCAACGCAGTATAATGATCTGGGCTTAATCCTTGTTTTTTTGCACTCCACACCACCCTGGGCTAGACACTGGCAATATGCAAATCAGCTCTGACCCTGTGCCTCATGGGAACAGTCCAGTCCGAACTACCAAGCCATGTCTTTCCCAGACCGGAATCAAGCTTCCAAGGATCAGTTTCTGGCTATCAGCCTTCATCAGCCTGGATAGCTTGACTCCAGTAGTGTGGAGAGCATGGGACTCACGTCTGAGCAAACCCAGCCCACTCGGGGTGAAAATTGCAAAAAACACAGTTGATAGACAGAATGTAGAACAATGTCATACATTCAACCCAGTACAATGATCTGGGCCTAAATCCATCATTTGTTTGCACTCCACACCACCCTGGGTTAGACACTGGCAATATGCAAATCAGCTCTGACCCTGTGCCTCATGGGAACAGTCCAGTCCGAACTACCAAGCCATGTCTTTCCCAGACCGGAATCAAGCTTCCAAGGATCAGTTTCTGGCTATCAGCCTTCATCAGCCTGGATAGCTTGACTCCAGTGGTGTGGAGAGCCTGGGACTCACGTCTGAGCATACCCAGCCCACTCGGGGTGAAAATTGCAAAAAACACAGTTGATGGACAGAATGTAGAACAATGTCATACATTCAACCCAGTACAATGATCTGGGCCTAAATCCATCGTTTTTTTGCACTCCACACCACCCTGGGTTAGACACTGGCTATATGCAAATCAGCTCTGACCCTGTGCCTCATGGGAACAGTCCAGTCCGAACTACCAAGCCATGTCTTTCCCAGACCGGAATCAAGCATCCAAGGACCGGTTTCTGGCTATCAGCCTTCATCAGCCTGGATAGCTTGACTCCAGTGGTGTGGAGAGCCTGGGACTCACGTCTGAGCATACCCAGCCCACTCAGGGTGAAAATTGCAAAAAACACAGTTGATGGACAGAATGTAGAACAATGTCATACATTCAACGCAGTATAATGATCTGGGCTTAATCCTCGTTTTTTTGCACTCCACACCACCCTGGGCTAGACACTGGCAATATGCAAATCAGCTCTGACCCTGTGCCTCATGGGAACAGTCCAGTCCGAACTACCAAGCCATGTCTTTCCCAGACCGGAATCAAGCTTCCAAGGATCAGTTTCTGGCTATCAGCCTTCATCAGCCTGGATAGCTTGACTCCAGTAGTGTGGAGAGCATGGGACTCACGTCTGAGCAAACCCAGCCCACTCGGGGTGAAAATTGCAAAAAACACAGTTGATAGACAGAATGTAGAACAATGTCATACATTCAACCCAGTACAATGATCTGGGCCTAAATCCATCATTTGTTTGCACTCCACACCACCCTGGGTTAGACACTGGCTATATGCAAATCAGCTCTGACCCTGTGCCTCATGGGAACAGTCCAGTCTGGACTACTAAGCCATGTCTTTCCCAGACCGGAATCTAGCATCCAAGGACCGGTTTCTGGCTATCAGCCTTCATCAGCCTGCATAGCTGGACTCCAGTGGTGTGGAGAGCCTGGGACTCACGTCTGAGCATACCCAGCCCACTCGGGGTGAAAATTGCAAAAAACACAGTTGATGGACAGAATGTAGAACAATGTCATACATTCAACCCAGTACAATGATCTGGGCCTAAATCCATCGTGTTTTTGCACTCCACACCACCCTGGGTTAGACACTGGCTATATGCAAATCAGCTCTGACCCTGTGCCTCATGGGAACAGTCCAGTCCGAACTACCAAGCCATGTCTTTTCCAGACCGGAATCAAGCATCCAAGGACCGGTTTCTGGCTATCAGCCTTCATCAGCCTGGATAGCTTGACTCCAGTGGTGTGGAGAGCCTGGGACTTACGTCTGAGCATACCCAGCCCACTCGGGGTGAAAATTGCAAAAAACACAGTTGATGGACAGAATGTAGAACAATGTCATACATTCAACCCAATACAATGATCTGGGCCTAAATCCATCATTTTTTTGCACTCCACACCACCCTGGGTTAGACACTGGCTATATGCAAATCAGCTCTGACCCTGTGCCTCATGGGAACAGTCCAGTCCGAACTACCAAGCCATGTTTTTCCCAGACCGGAATCAAGCATCCAAGGACCGGTTTCTGGCTATCAGCCTTCATCAGCTTGGATAGCTTGACTCCAGTGGTGTGGAGAGCCTGGGACTCACGTCTGAGCATACCTAGCCCACTCGGGGTGAAAATTGCAAAAACACAGTTGATGGACAGAATGTAGAACAATGTCATACATTCAACCCAGTACAATGATCTGTGCCTAAATCCTTCTTTTTTTGCACTCCACACCACCCTGGGTTAGACACTGGCTATATGCAAATCAGCTCTGACCCTGTGCCTCATGGGAACAGTCCAGTCCGAACTACCAAGCCATGTCTTTCCCAGACCGGAATCAAGCATCCAAGGACCGGTTTCTGGCTATCAGCCTTCATCAGCCTGGATAGCTTGACTCCATTGGTGTGGAGAGCCTGGGACTCACGTCTGAGCATACCCAGCCCACTCGGGGTGAAAATTGCAAAAAACACAGTTGATGGACAGAATGTAGAACAATGTCATACATTCAACCCAGTACAATGATCTGGGCCTAAATCCATCGTTTTTTTGCACTCCACACCACCCTGGGTTAGACACTGGCTATATGCAAATCAGCTCTGACCCTGTGCCTCATGGGAACAGTCCAGTCCGAACTACCAAGCCATGTCTTTCCCAGACCGGAATCAAGCATCCAAGGATCAGTTTCTGGCTATCAGCCTTCATCAGCCTGGATAGCTTGACTCCAGTAGTGTGGAGAGCATGGGACTCACGTCTGAGCAAACCCAGCCCACTCGGGGTGAAAATTGCAAAAAACACAGTTGATAGACAGAATGTAGAACAATGTCATATATTCAACCCAGTACAATGATCTGGGCCTAAATCCATCATTTGTTTGCACTCCACACCACCCTGGGTTAGACACTGGCTATATGCAAATCAGCTCTGACCCTGTGCCTCATGGGAACAGTCCAGTCCGAACTACCAAGCCATGTCTTTCCCAGACCGGAATCAAGCATCCAAGGACCGGTTTCTGGCTTCACTCCCCACCGGGACTCTGACTTAAATTCAGACACGGTATCACAACACCATTAATGTTATACCAATTAATCCTGGCGGCTCACCCCCATAGCTCTTTAATTAGAGGGACACCCCTTCTGCCAATTAATACGGTAACAAGAGTACCACCGAGCTCTACATGCTGGCATTGAGCCTTGTCATTTTACCGCAGATGCCCTGGAATTTGACACTTTTAACTCTGATTACACAAGTGGTTCTTGAACAATTGCAGACCTAGATTGCTCACGCTCTACCTCCGGCTGGAAGTACGCCCTCCTATGAGGATTCACGAACCAATAGAGCGTCACACGTAAGCGGCATCCCCTGCACCAGTAAGGAGACCAAGACCTCGACCTCCCCAGAGATAGTGCCTTCAATAGAGATTTCAGACTGCTCACTTATTGTCCTGAAGATGATCTTAAGTCCCTAGAAGATCAAAACGCCGTCGACCCCTACAACAGAAACTTCTTCAATTGTAAATACTCATGTGGAGTTCCAATTTTTGTTGTCAATGTGAAGTTATGTTTTTGGTTCACCTCACTTTGTCACATCACGCACCTTTCACTTTTGAGAGCACCTGAGTACTCTGATGACCAAAAGTCAAGCTTGTGTAAAATAAATTGTCTAGTTTACACTACATATGCTCCCTTACTTTTGTGCTCCCTTGGTGATTAATTGTCTAGTTTAAATTGAAACCTTGTGTCCCCCCTTAGGGATCATAGTTTCTGCACCGGACCCATTGGGGCCAACATTGAACCACTGTCTTCCCAAAAATAATAAAAACAACTAATAGAATATGGACATCCCTATGCTCCAAGAGTCTCGGGGACTGTGGTGTCTGTCTCCAGTGGCTACCAGGGGTTGGGGAGAGCCCATCTCTGCTTTCCCCAATCGACAGCCAAAAAACATGGCCATCCCACAGGAAATTGCAAAAAACACAGTTGATGGACAGAATGTAGAACAATGTCATACATTCAACCCAGTACAATGATCTGGGCCTAAATCCATAGTTTTTTTGCACTCCACACCACCCTGGGTTAGACACTGGTTATATCTATGCAAATCAGCTCTGACCCTGTGCCTCATGGGAACAGTCCAGACCGAACTACCAAGCCAAGTCTTTCACAGACCGAATCAAGCATCCAAGGACCGGTTTCTGGCTATCAGCCTTCATCAGCCTGAATAGCTTGACTCCAGTGGTGTGGAGAGCCTGGGACTCACGTCTGAGCATACCCAGCACACTCGGGGTGAAAATTGCAAAAAACACAGTTGATGGACAGAATGTAGAACAATGTCATACATTCAACCCAGTACAATGATCTGGGCCTAAATCCATCGTTTTTTTGCACTCCACACCACCCTGGGTTAGACACTGGCTATATGCAAATCAGCTCTGACCCTGTGCCTCATGGGAATAGGCCAGTCCGAACTACCAAGCCATGTCTTTCCCAGACCGGAATCAAGCATCCGAGGACCGGTTTCTGGCTATCAGCCTTCATCAGCCTGGATAGCTTGACTCCAGTGGTGTGGAGAGCCTGGGACTCACGTCTGAGCATACCCAGCCCACTCGGGGTGAAAATTGCAAAAAACACAGTTGATGGACAGAATGTAGAACAATGTCATACATTCAACCCAGTACAATGATCTGGGCCTAAATCCATCGTTTTTTTGCACTCCACACCACCCTGGGTTAGACACTGGCTATATGCAAATCAGCTCTGACCCTGTGCCTCATGGGAACAGTCCAGTCCGAACTACCAAGCCATGTCTTTCCCAGACCGGAATCAAGCATCCAAGGACCGGTTTCTGGCTATCAGCCTTCATCAGCCTGGATAGCTTGACTCCAGTAGTGTGGAGAGCATGGGACTCACGTCTGAGCAAACCCAGCCCATTCGGGGTGAAAATTGCAAAAAACACAGTTGATAGACAGAATGTAGAACAATGTCATACATTCAACCCAGTACAATGATCTGGGCCTAAATCCATCATTTGTTTGCACTCCACACCACCCTGGGTTAGACACTGGCAATATGCAAATCAGCTCTGACCCTGTGCCTCATGGGAACAGTCCAGTCCGAACTACCAAGCCATGTCTTTCCCAGACCGGAATCAAGCTTCCAAGGATCAGTTTCTGGCTATCAGCCTTCATCAGCCTGGATAGCTTGACTCCAGTGGTGTGGAGAGCCTGGGACTCACGTCTGAGCATACCCAGCCCACTCGGGGTGAAAATTGCAAAAAACACAGTTGATGGACAGAATGTAGAACAATGTCATACATTCAACCCAGTACAATGATCTGGGCCTAAATCCATCGTTTTTTTGCACTCCACACCACCCTGGGTTAGACACTGGCTATATGCAAATCAGCTCTGACCCTGTGCCTCATGGGAACAGTCCAGTCCGAACTACCAAGCCATGTCTTTCCCAGACCGGAATCAAGCATCCAAGGACCGGTTTCTGGCTATCAGCCTTCATCAGCCTGGATAGCTTGACTCCAGTAGTGTGGAGAGCATGGGACTCACGTCTGAGCAAACCCAGCCCACTCGGGGTGAAAATTGCAAAAAACACAGTTGATGGACAGAATGTAGAACAATGTCATACATTCAACGCAGTATAATGATCTGGGCTTAATCCTCGTTTTTTTGCACTCCACACCACCCTGGGCTAGACACTGGCAATATGCAAATCAGCTCTGACCCTGTGCCTCATGGGAACAGTCCAGTCCGAACTACCAAGCCATGTCTTTCCCAGACCGGAATCAAGCTTCCAAGGATCAGTTTCTGGCTATCAGCCTTCATCAGCCTGGATAGCTTGACTCCAGTAGTGTGGAGAGCATGGGACTCACGTCTGAGCAAACCCAGCCCACTCGGGGTGAAAATTGCAAAAAACACAGTTGATAGACAGAATGTAGAACAATGTCATACATTCAACCCAGTACAATGATCTGGGCCTAAATCCATCATTTGTTTGCACTCCACACCACCCTGGGTTAGACACTGGCTATATGCAAATCAGCTCTGACCCTGTGCCTCATGGGAACAGTCCAGTCCGAACTACCAAGCCATGTCTTTCCCAGACCGGAATCAAGCATCCAAGGACCGGTTTCTGGCTTCACTCCCCACCGGGACTCTGACTTAAATTCAGACACGGTATCACAACACCATTAATGTTATACCAATTAATCCTGGCGGCTCACCCCCATAGCTCTTTAATTAGAGGGACACCCCTTCTGCCAATTAATACGGTAACAAGAGTACCACCGAGCTCTACATGCTGGCATTGAGCCTTGTCATTTTACCGCAGATGCCCTGGAATTTGGCACTTTTAACTCTGATTACACAAGTGGTTCTTGAACAATTGCAGACCTAGATTGCTCACGCTCTACCTCCGGCTGGAAGTACGCCCTCCTATGAGGATTCACGAACCAATAGAGCGTCACACGTAAGCGGCATCCCCTGCACCAGTAAGGAGACCAAGACCTCGACCTCCCCAGGGATAGTGCCTTCAATAGAGATTTCAGACTGCTCACTTATTGTCCTGAAGATGATCTTAAGTCCCTAGAAGATCAAAACGCCGTCGACCCCTACAACAGAAACTTCTTCAATTGTAAATACTCATGTGGAGTTCCAATTTTTGTTGTCAATGTGAAGTTATGTTTTTGGTTCACCTCACTTTGTCACATCACGCACCTTTCACTTTTGTGAGCACCTGAGTACTCTGATGACCAAAAGTCAAGCTTGTGTAAAATAAATTGTCTAGTTTACACTACATATGCTCCCTTACTTTTGTGCTCCCTTGGTGATTAATTGTCTAGTTTAAATTGAAACCTTGTGTCCCCCCTTAGGGATCATAGTTTCTGCACCGGACCCATTGGGGCCAACATTGAACCACTGTCTTCCCAAAAATAATAAAAACAACTAATAGAATATGGACATCCCTATGCTCCAAGAGTCTCGGGACTGTGGTGTCTGTCTCCAGTGGCTACCAGGGGTTGGGGAGAGCCCATCTGTGCTTTCCCCAATCAACAGCCAAAAAACATGGCCATCCCACAGGAAATTGCAAAAAACACAGTTGATGGACAGAATGTAGAACAATGTCATACATTCAACCCAGTACAATGATCTGCGCCTAAATCCATCGTTTTTTTGCACTCCACACCACCCTGGGTTAGACACTGGCTATATGCAAATCAGCTCTGACCCTGTGCCTCATGGGAACAGTCCAGTCCGAACTACCAAGCCATGTCTTTCCCAGACCGGAATCAAGCATCCAAGGACCGGTTTCTGGCTATCAGCCTTCATCAGCCTGGATAGCTTGACTCCATTGGTGTGGAGAGCCTGGGACTCACGTCTGAGCATACCCAGCCCACTCGGGGTGAAAATTGCAAAAAACACAGTTGATGGACAGAATGTAGAACAATGTCATACATTCAACCCAGTACAATGATCTGGGCCTAAATCCATCGTTTTTTTGCACTCCACACCACCCTGGGTTAGACACTGGTTATATGCAAATCAGCTCTGACCCTGTGCCTCATGGGAACAGTCCAGTCCGAACTACCAAGCCATGTCTTTCCCAGACCGGAATCAAGCATCCAAGGACCGGTTTCTGGCTATCAGCATTCATCAGCCTGGATAGCTTGACTCCAGTGGTGTGGAGAGCCTGGGACTCACGTCTGAGCATACCCAGCCCACTCGGGGTGAAAATTGCAAAAAACACAGTTGATGGACAGAATGTAGAACAATGTCATACATTCAACCCAGTACAATGATCTGGGCCTAAATCCATCGTTTTTTTGCACTCCACACCACCCTGGGTTAGACACTGGCTATATGCAAATCAGCTCTGACCCTGTGCCTCATGGGAATAGGCCAGTCCGAACTACCAAGCCATGTCTTTCCCAGACCGGAATCAAGCATCCGAGGACCGGTTTCTGGCTATCAGCCTTCATCAGCCTGGATAGCTTGACTCCAGTGGTGTGGAGAGCCTGGGACTCACGTCTGAGCATACCCAGCCCACTCGGGGTGAAAATTGCAAAAAACACAGTTGATAGACAGAATGTAGAACAATGTCATACATTCAACCCAGTACAATGATCTGGGCCTAAATCCATCGTTTTTTTGCACTCCACACCACCCTGGGTTAGACACTGGCTATATGCAAATCAGCTCTGACCCTGTGCCTCATGGGAACAGTCCAGTCCGAACTACCAAGCCATGTCTTTCCCAGACCGGAATCAAGCATCCAAGGACCGGTTTCTGGCTATCAGCCTTCATCAGCCTGAATAGCTTGACTCCAGTGGTGTGGAGAGCCTGGGACTCACGTCTGAGCATACCCAGCACACTCGGGGTGAAAATTGCAAAAAACACAGTTGATGGACAGAATGTAGAACAATGTCATACATTCAACCCAGTACAATGATCTGGGCCTAAATCCATCGTTTTTTTGCACTCCACACCACCCTGGGTTAGACACTGGCTATATGCAAATCAGCTCTGACCCTGTGCCTCATGGGAATAGGCCAGTCCGAACTACCAAGCCATGTCTTTCCCAGACCGGAATCAAGCATCCGAGGACCGGTTTCTGGCTATCAGCCTTCATCAGCCTGGATAGCTTGACTCCAGTGGTGTGGAGAGCCTGGGACTCACGTCTGAGCATACCCAGCCCACTCGGGGTGAAAATTGCAAAAAACACAGTTGATGGACAGAATGTAGAACAATGTCATACATTCAACCCAGTACAATGATCTGGGCCTAAATCCATCGTTTTTTTGCACTCCACACCACCCTGGGTTAGACACTGGCTATATGCAAATCAGCTCTGACCCTGTGCCTCATGGGAACAGTCCAGTCCGAACTACCAAGCCATGTCTTTCCCAGACCGGAATCAAGCATCCAAGGACCGGTTTCTGGCTATCAGCCTTCATCAGCCTGGATAGCTTGACTCCAGTGGTGTGGAGAGCCTGGGACTCACGTCTGAGCATACCCAGCCCACTCGGGGTGGAAATTGCAAAAAACACAGTTGATGGACAGAATGTAGAACAATGTCATACATTCAACGCAGTATAATGATCTGGGCTTAATCCTCGTTTTTTTGCACTCCACACCACCCTGGGCTAGACACTGGCAATATGCAAATCAGCTCTGACCCTGTGCCTCATGGGAACAGTCCAGTCCGAACTACCAAGCCATGTCTTTCCCAGACCGGAATCAAGCTTCCAAGGACCGGTTTCTGGCTATCAGCCTTCATCAGCCTGGATAGCTTGACTCCAGTGGTGTGGAGAGCCTGGGACTCACGTCTGAGCATACCCAGCACACTCGGGGTGAAAATTGCAAAAAACACAGTTGATGGACAGAATGTAGAACAATGTCATACATTCAACCCAGTACAATGATTTGGGCCTAAATACATCGTTTTTTTGCATTCCACACCAGCCTGGGTTAGACACTGGCTATATGCAAATCAGCTCTGACCCTGTGCCTCATGGGAACAGTCCAGTCTGAACTACCAAGCCATGTCTTTCCCTGACCGGAATCAAGCATCCAAGGACCGGTTTCTGGCTATCAGCCTTCATCAGCCTGCATAGCTGGACTCCAGTGGTGTGGAGAGCCTGGGACTCACGTCTGAGCATACCCAGCCCACTCGGGGTGAAAATTGCAAAAAACACAGTTGATGGACAGAATGTAGAACAATGTCATACATTCAACCCAGTACAATGATCTGGGCCTAAATCCATCGTTTTTTTGCACTCCACACCACCCTGGGTTAGACACTGGCTATATGCAAATCAGCTCTGACCCTGTGCCTCATGGGAACAGTCCAGTCCGAACTACCAAGCCATGTCTTTTCCAGACCGGAATCAAGCATCCAAGGACCGGTTTCTGGCTATCAGCCTTCATCAGCCTGGATAGCTTGACTCCAGTGGTGTGGAGAGCCTGGGACTCACGTCTGAGCATACCCAGCCCACTCGGGGTGAAAATTGCAAAAAACACAGTTGATGGACAGAATGTAGAACAATGTCATACATTCAACCCAATACAATGATCTGGGCCTAAATCCATCATTTTTTTGCACTCCACACCACCCTGGGTTAGACACTGGCTATATGCAAATCAGCTCTGACCCTGTGCCTCATGGGAACAGTCCAGTCCGAACTACCAAGCCATGTTTTTCCCAGACCGGAATCAAGCATCCAAGGACCGGTTTCTGGCTATCAGCCTTCATCAGCCTGGATAGCTTGACTCCAGTGGTGTGGAGAGCCTGGGACTCACGTCTGAGCATACCCAGCCCACTCGGGGTGAAAATTGCAAAAACACAGTTGATGGACAGAATGTAGAACAATGTCATACATTCAACCCAGTACAATGATCTGTGCCTAAATCCTTCTTTTTTTGCACTCCACACCACCCTGGGTTAGACACTGGCTATATGCAAATCAGCTCTGACCCTGTGCCTCATGGGAACAGTCCAGTCCGAACTACCAAGCCATGTCTTTCCCAGACCGGAATCAAGCATCCAAGGACCGGTTTCTGGCTATCAGCCTTCATCAGCCTGGATAGCTTGACTCCATTGGTGTGGAGAGCCTGGGACTCACGTCTGAGCATACCCAGCCCACTCGGGGTGAAAATTGCAAAAAACACAGTTGATGGACAGAATGTAGAACAATGTCATACATTCAACCCAGTACAATGATCTGGGCCTAAATCCATCGTTTTTTTGCACTCCACACCACCCTGGGTTAGACACTGGTTATATGCAAATCAGCTCTGACCCTGTGCCTCATGGGAACAGTCCAGTCCGAACTACCAAGCCATGTCTTTCCCAGACCGGAATCAAGCATCCAAGGACCGGTTTCTGGCTATGAGCCTTCATCAGCCTGGATAGCTTGACTCCAGTGGTGTGGAGAGCCTGGGACTCACGTCTGAGCATACCCAGCCCACTCGGGGTGAAAATTGCAAAAAACACAGTTGATGGACAGAATGTAGAACAATGTCATACATTCAACCCAGTACAATGATCTGGGCCTAAATCCATCGTTTTTTTGCACTCCACACCACCCTGGGTTAGACACTGGCTATATGCAAATCAGCTCTGACCCTGTGCCTCATGGGAATAGGCCAGTCCGAACTACCAAGCCATGTCTTTCCCAGACCGGAATCAAGCATCCGAGGACCGGTTTCTGGCTATCAGCCTTCATCAGCCTGGATAGCTTGACTCCAGTGGTGTGGAGAGCCTGGGACTCACGTCTGAGCATACCCAACCCACTCGGGGTGAAAATTGCAAAAAACACAGTTGATAGACAGAATGTAGAACAATGTCATACATTCAACCCAGTACAATGATCTGGGCCTAAATCCATCGTTTTTTTGCACTCCACACCACCCTGGGTTAGACACTGGCTATATGCAAATCAGCTCTGACCCTGTGCCTCATGGGAACAGTCCAGTCCGAACTACCAAGCCATGTCTTTCCCAGACCGGAATCAAGCATCCAAGGACCGGTTTCTGGCTATCAGCCTTCATCAGCCTGGATAGCTTGACTCCAGTGGTGTGGAGAGCCTGGGACTCACGTCTGAGCATACCCAGCACACTCGGGGTGAAAATTGCAAAAAACACAGTTGATGGACAGAAGGTAGAACAATGTCATACATTCAACCCAGTACAATGATCTGGGCCTAAATCCATCGTTTTTTTGCATTCCACACCAGCCTGGGTTAGACACTGGCTATATGCAAATCAGCTCTGACCCTGTGCCTCATGGGAACAGTCCAGTCCGAACTACCAAGCAATGTCTTTCCCAGACCGGAATCAAGCATCCAAGGACCGGTTTCTGGCTATCAGCCTTCATCAGCCTGCATAGCTGGACTCCAGTGGTGTGGAGAGCCTGGGACTCACGTCTGAGCATACCCAGCCCACTCGGGGTGAAAATTGCAAAAAACACAGTTGATGGACAGAATGTAGAACAATGTCATACATTCAACCCAGTACAATGATCTGGGCCTAAATCCATCGTTTTTTTGCACTCCACACCACCCTGGGTTAGACACTGGCTATATGCAAATCAGCTCTGACCCTGTGCCTCATGGGAACAGTCCAGTCCGAACTACCAAGCCATGTCTTTCCCAGACCGGAATCAAGCATCCAAGGACCGGTTTCTGGCTATCAGCCTTCATCAGCCTGGATAGCCTTCATCAGCCTGGATAGCTTGACTCCAGTGGTGTGGAGAGCCTGGGACTCACGTCTGAGCATACCCAGCCCACTCGGGGTGAAAATTGCAAAAAACACAGTTGATGGACAGAATGTAGAACAATGTCATACATTCAACCCAATACAATGATCTGGGCCTAAATCCATCATTTTTTTGCACTCCACACCACCCTGGGTTAGACACAGGCTATATGCAAATCAGCTCTGACCCTGTGCCTCATGGGAACAGTCCAGTCCGAACTACCAAGCCATGTTTTTCCCAGACCGGAATCAAGCATCCAAGGACCGGTTTCTGGCTATCAGCCTTCATCAGCCTGGATAGCTTGACTCCAGTGGTGTGGAGAGCCTGGGACTCACGTCTGAGCATACCCAGCCCACTCGGGGTGAAAATTGCAAAAACACAGTTGATGGACAGAATGTAGAACAATGTCATACATTCAACCCAGTACAATGATCTGGGCCTAAATCCATTTTTTTTGCACTCCACACCACCCTGGGTTAGACACTGGCTATATGTAAATCAGCTCTGACCCTGTGCCTCATGGGAACAGTCCAGTCCGAACTACCAAGCCATGTCTTTCCCAGACCGGAATCAAGCATCCAAGGACCGGTTTCTGGCTATCAGCCTTCATCAGCCTGGATAGCTTTACTCCAGTGGTGTGGAGAGCCTGGGACTCACGTCTGAGCATACCCAGCCCACTCGGGGTGAAAATTGCAAAAAACACAGTTGATGGACAGAATGTAGAACAATGTCATACATTCAACCCAGTACAATGATCTGGGCCTAAATCCATCGTTTTTTTGCACTCCACACCACCCTGGGTTAGACACTGGCTATATGCAAATCAGCTCTGACCCTGTGCCTCATGGGAACAGTCCAGTCCGAACTACCAAGCCATGTCTTTCCCAGACCGGAATCAAGCATCCAAGGACCGGTTTCTGGCTATCAGCCTTCATCAGCCTGGATAGCTTGACTCCAGTGGTGTGGAGAGCCTGGGACTCACGTCTGAGCATACCCAGCCCACTCGGGGTGAAAATTGCAAAAAACACAGTTGATGGATAGAATGTAGAACAATGTCATACATTCAACCCAGTCCAATGATCTGGGCCTAAATCCTTCGTTTTTTTGCACTCCACACCACCCTGGGTTAGACACTGGCTATATGCAAATCAGCTCTGACCCTGTGCCTCATGGGAACAGTCCAGTCCGAACTACCAAGCCATGTCTTTCCCAGACCGGAATCAAGCATCCAAGGATCAGTTTCTGGCTATCAGCCTTCATCAGCCTGGATAGCTTGACTCCAGTAGTGTGGAGAGCATGGGACTCACGTCTGAGCAAACCCAGCCCACTCGGGGTGAAAATTGCAAAAAACACAGTTGATGGATAGAATGTAGAACAATGTTAAACAATCAACCCAGTACAATGATCTGGGCCTAAATCCATCATTTGTTTGCACTCCACACCACCCTGGGTTAGACACTGGCTATATGCAAATCAGCTCTGACCCTGTGCCTCATGGGAACAGTCCAGTCCGAACTACCAAGCCATGTCTTTCCCAGACCGGAATCAAGCATCCAAGGACCGGTTTCTGGCTATCAGCCTTCATCAGCCTGGATATCTTGACTCCAGTGGTGTGGAGAGCCTGGGACTCACGTCTGAGCATACCCAGCCTACTCGGGGTAAAAATTGCAAAAAACACAGTTGATGGACAGAATGTAGAACAATGTCATACATTCAACCCAGTACAATGATCTGGGCCTAAATCCATCGTTTTTCACAGGAAAGGCAGACCTTTGCCTTTTGAGGGCCGAATGGGATAGATTGAAGATAGAGGTTGTCACACTTAGCCTCTAAGGGTTGGATCATGGCCCTACTAACGACTAAGATCTGCATTTCAAGGCTCCATGGCAGACAGGCATAGAATTTAGGGGAGACATCAATGATTCAAAGAAAACACCTAAACCACCCCGACTTCAAAGACACACAACAGTATATCTACGGGTGCCATCCCCCAGCAAAGGGTGAGATACACTTGAGGACGTGTTGGACTGAGATACCGGGCTGCGTGGTGCACATTTACAGAGTACTCTGTTGTGCAAATGGGGACTGTGACACTCATAAGCGTCTAGTGGTGGTGAGTGGATTCATCGGTTGCGGGGGCCCGCGTTGCTCGTTTTATCAATTGTGCCACTTTTCTCTCAAGTGACAAGCTGACTGCATGCTCATTGCATGTGGTGTCTGATTCACAGAGTTCGACCCTCAGAGGTGGGGATGTACCCGGAGTAGTGCCTTATTCTATATCATGTGGCTATGCTGAACTTGTGCCTGTTTATTTGTGACCGTTCTGGTCTGGTGCAATCTGTATGATCATGCACAGGACATTGTACCTCATTTCCAGAGAGGTACAGAATTGCAACTCATTGTGTTTGAAATCTGAAGGCCTTGTGCATTTCATTCCTACATGCACAGGACACTGTGTGTGTGACCGGATTTGCCTGGTGCAACCCAACTCGATGTGCACCGGTCATTGTACCTCCTTGCTGTGGAGGGCCGGAATTTGCAATCATTGTGTTTGAAATCTGAAGTGCATGGTGCAATTCATTCCTATGTGCACCAGTCGCTGTGCCCGAATCACTTGGACATGACCCTGATCATCGTGTACCTACCAGGGTACCTCATCCTACCAAGAGGCTCCCCTGTGTTACTCCTCATTCATAGGTTGTTCCCTTTTTGACCCTCATTGCGGCAGACCAACTGCCCTCTCCACACCTGGCCCCTCCCGAAGACATCATGGCACCAGGTATTAGTGAGTGAAATTGACTGTATTTAAGAAATGCATCCACGACAGTTCAGAAGCGGGTCAAGAGACTGTCAAACTTCCTTGTGTTTTGAGACCTGGGGGTGAACTTCTTGAGTGGCTGTTAACCTCTCCCTTGTTTAGATCCACCTCCTAATTAAAACTGTTGCATATTCCCACCTGCTTCCAGGTGACCCATACTAAGTATGAATTCAGCTGTGTGTGGCCCATTTTCCTGGAGGTGGGTCTGGTTATCTTACATCCGGAGGTGTAGGGCAATACGGGTGAACTTGAGGGTTGAGGGAGGCTTGGGCCAAGGGTCTGCAGAGGGTTAACCATATACCAGATGGGTACCAGAGGCACTGTATTAGGGTGCTGAGTGTGTATGTGTATGTGTATGTAATAGTGTGCTGTACTGACTGGCTGATATCTGTTGCGCATACAAATAGCAGTGGGGAGGTAATCTCCAGTGCCTGGAGGTTTGAGAGGATCCTAAGTTGGAGTATAACCTCCCATGTCAAGACATTGAACCACAAAAAATACTCCAATAGATCAACATGTGGTCAGAGAAAAGAATACCTAACTGCGAGGAGGGAAATATCTTGTGTGAGGATATGTGCCTAACTTCACCAAGAGGTGAGAAAGGAAGCAATTCCTTCTTGAATAGTTACCTTCAGACACCCTAGTGGTTTCATGCTTCATCATCGGGTCACCCCGACGCCTACATGTTGGGGTGGGCTCAACCACAGTATTGGGAGCTCTTGTGAAAATGAAGACCAGGAGGATTAAAGATAAAAACCCTCAGACCGGTCCTCGGTTTCCCTTTATTCTTGGGTCTGTCAGGGTTGTTAAAATAATGTGTATGTACATATTCTTAATATGGTGCACCATATAAGAGAGCTCTCTCTTAATTGGGGGGGGAGGGGTGAGTTAGTAATTAACCTTAGTGTGCATACTAGCGAAATCATAACCATACAAGTCAGCCTAGTACTGCTAGTAATATTCCCGATTGCGTTTTATGCCCAAAGGCATATGATGGTCATATGATAATGATTGAATATAGCAAATACAAGATGATGGACAGAGGGCTGAAACTTTTCAGACACTCACCCCCAATCACAGATCTGGGTTGAATCCATCATCATTCTTTGGCTCACTTCGCCACCTCAGTTCAGACCCAGCTATATGCAAATCAGTCTTGACCCCATGCCTCATGCATTGGAACAGTCCAGCCTGAACTGCCAAGCCAGGTCTTCCCTGAACCGGAAACAAGCATCCTGGGACATGATTGATTGAATATAAAAATGTGTACATAAATCCTTTGTGAAATCTCTTTTGTGATGCTCAGCTCATTTATTAGGAGTGGCTGCTGTGCTTTTGCTTTTCACAATGCCCCTTTAGGGAGCCTGACTGCTCAGTGCCAAGCTACCCAAGGGTGAGAATAGGTTATACAGTCAGTGTAATCACTTGCCCTTGACGGAAGTGGTAGTTCTGCCTGACTGGGGCCATCCCTTCAGCCAACCAGACACTGCTGGTTTCAACAGGGATTGAGGCCAATATAATTACAACCAGCAGAAATTCATTTACTGACGACAATAATTATATCAATTTCGGTAACAAAGTACCGGAGGTTACATTTCCTTCTCCTTTGGCTAGTATTTACCGCCATGGGGAGTAAATACCAGTGGCTGACAGTAGGATTTCGACCACTCTTTGGAAGTCAACTTTGAATGCAAGCATTAGCAAAGCAAATAAGTAGATATTATTTAATTGATAATTATTTCTCATTGATTGGCATGCTTTTGTGTGATGTTCGGGGGTTCAGTGTGTAGACGAATGTGAGAATGTTTAAACTCTAGAATGGATGCCTGAGTACAAGGATGGTTGAGAACAAACAACTGGTGGGAAGTGAACAAAGAAGTGCAAAGGGCAGATGAAAGAAGGGTGAATCTACTCGAGAGGGCAAGTGGAAGACGGCTGAATCTACACAAGCGAGCAGGTGGAAGGAGGGTGAGTCAGCATGGTGGGTAGAGGAGCACAGATGACGGGGGTAGGAGGGAGAAGCACCACAGACCTCGATTTTGGGATTAAAGGAAAGGGGATTTACAGAGTCTACTTTGTGTAAAAGGGGTTATGAGGACAGAAGATGACAGATGGCACCCTGGCATAGGTCAATACCTCCCACTGTAGAAGAAGCGAGGTGTACAAATGAAGGCTTGGCTCCCAGAAGCCTGCAAGAAGGATGTTTGATGGATGCTGCTGGTTGTGCTGCCCCCTCTGCTGTGAAGAGCCAGTGCATAATGATTGGCCAGCCCTCCTCTCCTGACTCTGCTGACAGGGCCTCTCACCCGAGCTTATGTATATGCTGTTTACTGTTTTCAGGACTGTATCGCTCCCATTCCATGTCTCCTTGCTTTGAATTGAACCTCTTCTTTTCCAGAGATGACATGAGAAGACTTCAAATGCACAGGAAAGGCAGCATCAGTGGTGCGCAGTGCAGAAAGTGTAGCAATGCTGTGCAGGGGAGCTGTCCAAGGTCTGCCTCAGCATGGCATTCACCAGCAGTTAATGTGTCTTCTCACTTGATGTCCTTCGTGTGGACATAAATGTAAATTCATCCAGACCTGCACACTGTTAAATATAGGACACAATATATTTGAAGTACTGCAGTACTGGTCCTGAATGCAATGGCAACCTTGATACAGTACTTCAATTCCAAACCCACTGCCACATTCAGGGTCAGTGCATCTTCAAGGTCACAAGGTCTCCTGTGCCATCGCTGCTGGAAACATGCTCACTTCAGCATATGGCTGAGTGAAGGGCTATCGTTAACGCGTAGGATGGAGTCCAACTGAGTGCTCTGCTGTCTCATCAGCTGCATCCTAGAAGAGAGCTACTTTGGTAACCACTATTGAGAAATTAGAATCTGAAAAATGCCTTAAATCCTAACTGATTGTCCACACTCCCAATGCCTGAAGGTTGCTCTTCCAAAGCTAGCAATGGGAAAAGGAAGGTTGACCAAAACCTTAATGTATTTACTTGAGATCCGATACTGTCTCGAGCCAGACCAAAAAGGGACAAACATTTCTAAGAGTGCCTCACCGACAAACTGGCCAGATTCTTGCTTGAAAGTAATACATTATTGAGGTTTTGAAAACTAAACATATTCAGTTTTGCTCTCTAGTTTTTAGTAGCTATATTGATTAGTGTAGGGTGAAACTCTGCAAGTCCAAGGTTTTCTGGAGCATAAATAGCGGTAATGTCTGCAAGGGTTGGCTGAGTGTACATTTTGACAATGGCGTCTATGAACAAATATGCTAACATCTCATAGTAAGGGTAAGGTATGGACCTTCCTCCTCGGAGTACCCTAGGCACCATCAACATGTGGTGATCCAGTACTTTGCAGTAGGTCTGGAGGAGCACACCGGAAAAAACACACTGGGCAACACTAGAACACATTGGGCAGCTCTGCATAATGGAGAAGGGGGGTTGAACATGTAATTGTACACTTTGTGCTTTTTGCATCGCACATATTTACACAAGTCAAGTCAAGTCAAGTCATAAAATTTGTATAGCGCACTACATACCCAGAGGGTGTCAAGGCGCTTAGGAGGAGGAGGAGGATTATTTGTCAAATATCCACGTTTTAAGCTGTTTTCTGAACGCTAGGTGGGTCTGGGTGAGGCGGAGGTAAGCGGGGAGTGAGTTCCATGTTTTAGCAGCCAGGTAAGAAAAGGATCTGCCTCCCATGGTGGTCTTGTTGATGCGAGGTACAGTGGCGAGGGCTTGGTCGGAAGAGCGTAGTTGGCGGGAGGGGGTGTAGAAGGACAGTCGAGAGTTGAGGCAGTCTGGTCCGATGTCGTAAAGTGATTTGTGTGCGTGGGTGAGCAGTCGGAAAGTGATCCTCTTATTGACGGGTAGCCAGTGGAGGTCTTTAAGGTGACCAGAGATGTGTTCGTTGCGTGGGATGTCTAGTATGAGCCTGGCTGAGGCGTTTTGGATTCGTTGGAGTTTCTTCTGGAGTTTAGCGGTGGTACCTGCGTAGAGGGTGTTTCCGTAGTCCAGTCGGCTCGTGACCAGGGCGTGGGTGACTGTTTTCCTAGTTTCGGAGGGGATCCAGCGAAATGTTTTTCTGAGCATGCGAAGAATGTTGAAGCAGGAAGAGGATACGGCGTTGACTTGTTTGTTCATTGAGAGTGAAGAGTCCAGAATGACGCCAAGGTTCCGTGCGTGGTCTGTCGGGATGGGTGCTTTTCCGAGGGCTTCTGGCCACCAGGAGTCGTCCCAAGCAGAGGGGGATGTGCCTAGGATGAGGACTTCTGTTTTGTCTGAGTTCAGTTTCAGACGGCTTTGTTTCATCCATTCGGCGACTTCTTTCATTCCTTTGTGCAGGTTAGCTTTGGCGGCGCCGGGGTCATTGGTGAGAGAAAGGATCAGTTGAGTGTCGTCCGCGTAAGAGATGATGTTGAGGTTGTGTTGGCGTGCGATGGCCGCGAGGGGGCTCATGTATACGTTGAAGAGGGTGGGACTGAGTGAGGATCCTTGAGGTACGCCGCAGATGACTTCAGAGGCCTCGGACTTGAATGGAGGAAGGCGGACTCTCTGGGTTCTACCGGTGAGGAACGAGGTGATCCATTCCAGTGCTTTTCCTTGGATTCCGATGTTATTGAGGCGTTGTAGAAGGGTGCTGTGGCAGACTGTATCGAATGCTGCAGAGAGGTCGAGGAGGATGAGGGCGACTGTGTCTCCATTGTCCAGTAGAGTTCGAATGTTGTCTGTTGCTGCGATGAGGGCGGTCTCAGTGCTGTGTTTTGCTCGGAAGCCAGATTGTGAGGGGTCGAGGGATTTGTTGGCTTCGAGGAAGGCGGCGAGCTGGTTGTTGACGGCTTTCTCGATGACTTTGGCCGGGAATGGAAGAAGCGAGATGGGGCGGTAATTTTTGAGTTCGGTGGGGTCCGCTGTTGGTTTTTTCAGAAGGGCGGTGAGTTCAGCGTGTTTCCAGTCTTCAGGGAAGGTAGCGGAGTTGAAGGAGCAGTTGATGACGTCTCGGAGGTGCGGTGCTATGACGGAGTCTGCTTTGTTGAAGATGTGGTGAGGACATGGGTCAGTGGGGGATCCTGAGTGGATGGAGTTCATCAGGCGGATGGTGTCCTCAGTGGAGATTGGCTTCCAGTCGTTAAGGGTGTTCACGGGGGGAGGATGGACAGCAGACGGTAGGGTGGGTTGGTTTCCGGGTTGGTTGTCAAAGCTGTTGTGGATGTCTGCAATCTTGTTGTGGAAAAAAGAGGCTAGGGAGTCGCAGAGGGTTTGAGAGGGGGTGATGTCGTTGGAGTTGGCCGAGGGATTGGAAAATTCCTTGACGATGTTGAAAAGTTCCTTGCTGTTGTGAGCGTTGTTGTCGAGTCGATCCTTGAATGCTGCTTTCTTGGCTTTTCGGATTAGTTGGTGGTGAGTGCGGGTGGCGTTTTTGAAGGCGTCCTTGGTGCTGGTGGTTGGGTCTTTTTTCCAGGCCTTTTCAAGGGAGCGGCAGAGTTTCTTGGACTTCTTGAGATCATCGTTGAACCATGAGGCCTTCTTGCTGCCAGGTTTGTTTTGATGTTTTTTCAGAGGTGCTAAGGTGTCAGCGGTGTTGGATAACCATAGGGTGAGATTAGCGGCGGCTTCGTTAGCGTTGGAGGAGGGGGCTGGGGTGTGTTGAAGGAGCGATGCGGAGATTTGGTCCGTGGTGATTTTGTTCCAGTTCCTTTTCAAGGTAGGTTGGAGGTGGATGCTGGGTTTTGGTTTGTTGTAGGTGAAGTGAACGCATCTGTGGTCAGTCCAGATGAGGTCCGTAGTGTGGCTGAAGGAGACATGGTTGCTGGAGGTGAAGATGGGGTCGAGTGTGTGACCTGCGATGTGGGTGGGGGAAGTGACCAGTTGTTTAAGTCCGAGGTTGGAGAGGTTGTCCACGAGGGTGGCGGTGTTGCGGTCGTTGATCTTATCGAAGTGAAAGTTGAGGTCTCCCAGAAGGATGTATTCTTTGGAGGGGAGCGCGTGTGGAGTGATGAAGTCCGTGATGTCTTCACTGAATTTTGCGCGGGGTCCTGGTGGCCTGTAAAGGAGGGTGCCTCTGAGTGTGGTCTTGGGGTCGATGTGGATCTGGAAGTGCAGGTGTTCGGAATTGGCGAGGTTGGCGTCAGAGCTGGTTGAGATGCGGATAGATTTCTTATGGACTATAGCGATTCCTCCTCCTGTGTGGCTGGTGCGGTCCTTGCGTGTGATCTTATATTCATCAGGGATGGCAATGGTGATGTCTGGTGCTGAGGAAGCATTCATCCATGTTTCCGTAAGGAAGGCGATGTCCGGAGAGATGGTGTCTAGTAGGTTCCATAGGTCGATGGCGTGCCTGTGGACTGATCGGGTGTTGAGAAGGATGCAATGTAGGTGGTTGGGGTCGGGTATCTGTGGTGAGGTTGTAGCGGAGATGTTGTCGGTGCCGATGAATTTGCAGGAGTAGCAAGAGAAAGGTCCATGGGTGTGTCCGGAAGCGGATTGGACGCAGTTGGGGGCGCGACCGGGGTTAAGGGCTAGGAGGGTGGCGGCATCGTAGGTAATGCGGGAGGGCTGGGGAGCGCGAGGGGCAGGGGGTCTGGCGCTGGGCGCGGTCCAGGCGCGGACGGGCGTAGACGGGCTTACCTTTGGCGCACCTTCGGCGTGGCCGAAGCGCGTGGCCGAAGCGCGTGGACGCTGCGCGTGGAGGCATTGGCCATAAATGGAAGGTGGAGGGGGCGGGGCGTGGGAGGGTCAGCAGCTGGGAGGCGGTAGCGGGGAGGAGGGGCAGGGAAAACAACAACAGCAAACAAGATGGAGGTCAGAGGGGAGGCGAGGCAGGGGCAGTAGGTCGCCAGCGAAAATTAATACAATAATGCACGTTGCTGCCAGGTGGGCCAATACAGTTAAATGCAGTGCAGGGCGGGCGGCGCTACAATCACATGCGCTGAGAGCTGTGAGATTATAAAAACACTGCGCAAATTGGTGAAATGCAGGCGAGCAGATTTTAAACACAGCGCAAATTAGTCTAATGCAGGCGATATCACTAAATTATAGAATGCAGGCGATACCGTGAAGTTGATTCAGCAGTGCGGAGATCTCCAGGAAGATAGCAGCAGTACAGGGAGAGGAGCAAGGAGGGAGCAACCGGTCAGGAGCGAGTCCGGGCGGTCACAGGGGCTGAAAGTACGAGGTAGGCTCTGTGAACGTGGGTGGGAGGGTCAGCAGCTGGGAGGCGGTAGCGGGGAGGAGGGGCAGGGAAAACAACAACAGCAAACAAGATGGAGGTCAGAGGGGAGGCGAGGCAGGGGCAGTAGGTCGCCAGCGAAAATTAATACAATAATGCACGTTGCTGCCAGGTGGGCCAATACAGTTAAATGCAGTGCAGGGCGGGCGGCGCTACAATCACATGCGCTGAGAGCTGTGAGATTATAAAAACACTGCGCAAATTGGTGAAATGCAGGCGAGCAGATTTTAAACACAGCGCAAATTAGTCTAATGCAGGCGATATCACTAAATTATAGAATGCAGGCGATACCGTGAAGTTGATTCAGCAGTGCGGAGATCTTCAGGAAGATAGCAGCAGTACAGGGAGAGGAGCAAGGAGGGAGCAACCGGTCAGGAGCGAGTAGACTAAATGACTTGCGCACTTGTGTAGGATCACACAATTCTTATTAAAGGTAAAAAGTCGGAATTAGAAGCTCTGTTTTCCCAGGATATATAAAGTTAGTCACTAGCCCACGTCAGAGCCAAACTAGAAATCAAAATCAGTCCTGCCAAAAATGTTCATATCAGTCACACACCACAGGAGACCATGAACATGACACCGAACATGAACATAAACATGAACATGGCACTGCTGGGTCATTATCATGGCAGCCCACCCTGCTCTGATAGCACCTGTTTGCATCCAGGTTACAGAAGAGTGGCAAAATTGCCAGTACTGGCCTCGTCCAAACCAGTTCCAACATTAATGTTATGTTATGTTATGTTATGTTATGCTACGGAGAGTTTCGTATAGCGCCCAGCTACTCCGTGGAGTGTCCCGGCGCTTAAAACCCTCCGCGGTACAGATGGGTGGGGAACAAACAAGAGCACCTGCTGAACAAAGAGCCAAGATTTAAGGTCCTTCCTAAATGCTAAAAGATTGCCTTTTATCCTGAGAGATAGAGGCAGAGTGTTCCACAACTGTGGTGCCAGACGCTTGAAGGACCGGCCACCACAAGATGTAGCTGCAACATATACGGTCTTAAACGTCCCTGCTACGTTCATTGCCAATGTAAAATGGCTGCCAAGAAGTCGGACTGCGTCCAAAGAAGAACAGCCAGGCCTGCGCTGGCACGTTGCGCAGCATTGTGGAGTAGAATGGAGACGCAACCTGTTAATTCAGGGACATTTTAAGGATTTCGGGGGCCCTGGACCAAAAGTATTTTGGGGGACCCTGTTCAGAACAGGTTTTAATTTATGATCTTATTTCAGCTCTTTCTCTTTGGTCAGGTCACTGAGAGTGCACAAGCGCACTGGTCCAAACACAAATTGCGTTTACATGTCATTTTCAGGGATAGTGAGGTGTGTTTTCAATATTGTAACGCAGCAGCTGTGCACCAATATTACCACAAATAATCTCTGTTACACCCTCCCATTTCTCACGTGAGGTCTTTTTTTGATATAAAAGCAACATTTGGATATGCATTAAACTAACACGAAAATTCTCTGCAAAATGTCTGCACTGGACTCTCTCACTCATCACTCACAGAAAAATTCATTTAAAGGAAAACAGTATTTAAAACAATCTGTTAAAGAAATATTCAAGGTCATCAGGGCAAGACTGCAGAACAGAGCTAGCTCCATCAGGGGGTCCGCTGAAAGCCTGGGGCCCTGAGCCAGGGCCCACTTTTCCCACTCATTAAAACGACTCGGCGTCAATAAACGACATAGTGCCTCATCGCCTCTGCAAAACTGATTCCCACCACACACACTGAGCCACACCCTCGCCATCTGCCTTGCTGATTCCTAAATCGACCTTTAATTAACACTGGCGCCTCACAACTGCCATGATGTTGGTAAGTACAAAGTGAGCAGGACGAGACACCCCAAGCAGTGTGTTTGTTTTTCGCCTAATTTCAGAAACGTTTTAATGCACAGAGATTTCCGTCAGTGTTCTTTAAAATTCCTACGCGTTTCAGGGAGCATCGAAACCACTTAACTATCTCATATATCACATCCCATTCTATTGCGTCTCCGTCAGGAGTGCGTTTCTATGTGTTCCTTCAACCGCAGGCATTCATGCGTGCCGTCTGCAATGGGATTTATCTGCCAGATGTGAGCAGAAGGCCGCCCTTTCTTCCCTCCCTGTGCCTTCGCTTCCTCTCCACACTGTCGGGAGCAAGTCACTCCTTGATTGTCCTCGGCAGGCTTCCTTCCCTGCTGTGAGTAGGGGTCACTCACGCGCCACTCTGCCGCGCGGGTGTCTGAAAGTCGCGTCCCTGCAACTATAGCAGCTTTCGTCCTGCTTATGGATTTTGTTCCGTTTGCAGGAGTTTCAGGTTTATTTTTGTTTGTTTATTTATTTATTGGTTTCATATAATAACACATGCTGTTGGCTAGTTCTGCGGAGTGAGCTGCTTTCATAGCGCAAATTTCCCATAGACAGGCAAACACACCTAATAAACTAGATCAGTGGACTTCAAGATTTTTAATGCAGCACCCCACCAGAGTAAAAAAAAAACATATGTCCTACCCTTCAACATTTTAAACTGGCAATGTTTAAATATGTCTAGACTTATTTAAACGTTGCCGTTAAGTTCTGTTACAGTTTTAAAATTGCAAATACATGATTGCAAAACATACTGCTCTGGTCAGGCAGGCAGGCCTTTCTAACATGTGAAAGTATCCACAGCGTGATTATTAGAAAAGGGGGTGGCGGTTTGAAGTATATTTTGAGTCCCTTCCCTTGTGACGCCTTATCCCAGGCAGCATATAAACGATAAAAGATGTTAGTGATGGCCCATTACAGAGCACCTTACAGCCGCTCTAATTTTCTGCTGAAAATAAAGTATTCTGATCGGTACAATCCTTCTTTTGGCTAGATCCTTGCGTTCCTCCCTCTGGATCACTTGAGCCCCCCCCCCCCATTCCCCAGGGAATCCCCCACCCCAGTTTGAAGACCCCTGCAATAGATAAATGCATGCAATGAAAACCACAATCAAATAGCTGAGATCACCTCAGTTTTGTTTGGAGAACACTATGTTGTAGGTTTATTTGGTAAGGTAAAGTGTTAATTTACAGGCAATCCATGGGCAGCTAGAGATGATATGACCTAAGCTGACTGCCCGATTGATTAGCTAACAAGCGCTAGGAATACACAACATATGGTGCTGAACCTTTGGGACTTGTCCACGTTTGAACCCCATTGTCCAGGAAAATGAACTCATGCTCAGAGGTGGCACGTGACCAGGCAAGCCTCCAGTTGTTCAGGTTTACAACTGCCATTGGAAATAATGGGGTAGCATCACTTTCCCCGCAGGGCCATGCCGAAAGGACTCTCAAGGTTATGGCATAAAGCCCAGCTTTGGGCTCTTTCATGTGGTTGCTTCCGCACCAAAATCATTTGAATTACCCAGTAACTTGGCAGTTCGGGCTGGACTGTTCCCATGAGGCACAGGGTCAGACTGATTTGCATATGGCCATGTCTGAACTGGGGTGGCAAAGTGGGCTAAAGAACGGTGATGGATTAAACCCAGATCAGTTGACTGGGGGTGAGTCCTTGTATTGTCAACGCTCCGTCCATCACCACCTTTGGTTTCGCTTTGTTCGCCATAAGTTGGCAGGGTATGCTCAGACATGAGTCCCTTGCTCACTTTGCCACTGGATTCAAGCAAGCCGGGCTGAAGACGGCTTTAATGCCAGAAACCGGTCCTCGGAAGCTTGTTTCCAGGCCAGAGAAAGCATGGCTTGGCAGTTCGGGCTGGACTGTTCCCATGAGGCACAGGGTCAGACTGATTTGCATATTGCCATGTCTGAACTGGGGTGGCAGAGTGGGCTAAAGAACGGTGATGGATTAAACCCAGATCAGTCGACTGGGGGTGAGTGCTTGTATTGTCAACGCTCTGTCCATCACCACCTTTGGTTTTGCAATTACCCGGTAACTACACCTGCACTGCGGAACAATAGAATGGAATCATCACAACATTTACATTGCATCAGTCTCCACAAACGTGGATAAGGGCAAGTGGTAGGGTTTGTTTCACTGCACAGCAATTCACAAGGAGGACCCCAACCATTGGGTTGCATATAAAGGTTCCCCGTCTATCCCGGGAAGTGACATTTCCTGAATGAAACATTTGTGCACCTCCCCAGACTGTGACAAGCAACCCTCCACCTCAAAAGGGGGTGGGTTCATAGCAGGGGGAGAAGAGTGTGCTAACTGGGAAACAACCGTTACAACGCATGCATTACAATACATGCTTTTACCGCATGATATTACAACAAAAAATGGCTTGCTGTAGGGGGTATAAGGTGTTGGATTTAACTCCAACTCCTTCCTTACTGTTGCACAGACTGGAGTTGGAATAGTATATTATACTATTCCAAACTCCAGTGCACCCCGACAGCAAGTTGGGGTAAAAAATTCCGTTGTAACGGCATGCGGGGTAAAAGCATGCATTGTACTGTCGTACAACCATGCTAACTGGCAAAATAATGCAGTGCTAAGCTGCTGCCTGCCTATGTTCTTCCCCTACAGGCAAGAGAGGCAGCCTCATTACACGAGTGTTAGAAATGGGGTCTCTAGTTGGCAGAGGTATGTACCTTAGTCCAAGAAGGGACCCCTGCTTCTAGTCAGGGGGTATACACACTTTAGATAACCCCTGCTCACCCACTTAGTAGCTTGGCACAAGCAGACAGGATTATCCCAAAGGCAATGCTTAAAGTATTTGTACTTAAAAAACACAGTAATACAGAGAAAAGACCACAAATGGGCACCATACCAGTTTAGAAAAATAAAATATCTTTATCTAAACCAAACAAGACCAAGTGGACATAAATCCAACATACATAGACCAAAATAGCACTTAAAAACAGTTACTTGCAGAAATAGCACTCGTAGAAACAAATAGCTCCACCTGGGGCTATGACGTCAGGACAGGCATAAATCCAAAGCAGAGTAGAGGGCGCTAGAGGGCGCACACGCAGAATGGCCGCCACTGTGTGAGGCTCCTGCAACCTGGAAAAAGATCCTGTAATTATCCTTATCAGCGGGATCGCGGCGTGGCAGAAATGATTCCTAATTACTAATAACCTCATTCCCCAGCCTCGCTGCAACTTTGAGCAAGATCCGACACTGCCAGCCGGAGATCGAAAGGTTGAAAGTTTTCCCTGGGGAGAGGCTGGAGCTGCAGGGGTTAAAAAGAGCGGCGACTGCCGGCAGGAAAGCCCGAGGCTCGCCACGAGGAGGGCAGGCCCACGAAACCGGAGGAGTGACCTGGCGTGGCTTAACCGGAAACTCACTGGCACGGTGAGAGCGATAGTATCCCCCTGCATGGCGTAAGAAGCGGCACATTTACACGGAGAGCAAATAACGCGATTTAGGACCAGCAAGGACGATTCCTGTGCCATGTACACTAGCGCTGGCCGGTGACTTGTGCAACTGCTGCTCTGAGTACGACATTCGATATAGTGTGCTGAAGCGCTGCCCAGCTGAGAGGTGAAGGGCTTACAACCCCGAGTAGCGCTACGCCACTACACCTATTTACAACGCGGCGCAATGCCTGTCTATGGTGATTGACTCCCACTGCATCGGATGGATCTATAACAACTGCGACTTGGCAGTATGTGATCTGGGAAACGGCAGCACTCGCGGATAGCCTTGAGGCTTGGTAGAGAGGGAACATTAATACGCCAAAAAACACCGCGGCTGCCGAGAAGTGAAATGAAGGGAACTTCGAACTGGGGTCCTGACCGGCGCTGACCTGATAGCACCTCTCAGAGCTACTACTTTGTACCTTTCCAACTCTCCATTGCTGATTGTGACGTGTTGAAGGCTGAACACCGCCTAGGCGCCTACATTACAAGAAACGCTGATGAAAGGTGGAAGAGTGCAGAGGGCTAATCTTGATCCAAGTGGACGGATACCAACTGGACTTTTGAGAACAGGACCAATCAAGTGTGGTACAATCACGAGCCCTGCAAGAAGTGCCACTATGAGAAAGCAAGACTTTGAAACTGCGAAAAAAAATGCGAAAACTAATCCTACAGATGCTGACACGTGCAACGCAGACATGGCAGGAAGTAGCGCAGCATCCACAGATTTGGATATGCAGCAGATTTTGCAAGAAATAAGGCAAGGGTTCGCCACAGTAGTCGATAAGGTCGACAGAATGTCCTCCAGAATGGACGCCATCGTCCATAAAGTAGACCAGAATGAAGAACGGATCGCAGAAACCGAGAGGCGAATATCTGACAACGATGACACTACCGCTGGCCACACGACACCGTTAGCACGGATGGATAACTTGCTGTGAGTGATTGCTGCGAAAAACGAGGAATTGGAGGCCCGTAGTAAACGTAATAACATCCGCGTAACGGGTGTTCCAGAATCCACAGACACGGGGCGGATGGAGGTCTATATAGAAAAACTGCTCCTGACATCCATTGGCTCTGAGGCCTTCTCCACACAATTCATCGTTGAGCGCGCGCATCGGTCTCTGGGCCCTGTACCAATGCCAGGGAACCCACCGAGACCCATCATTGCGCGATTATTAAATTATCGAGACCGTGATGTCGCCCTGCGGGCAGCGCTTACTACACAGAATCTGTCATATAATGGAGTTTCCTTCTCGATCTTCCCGGACTTCACTCCACTGGTACAGGAAGATAGACGTAAATTTCTTGAAGTTAAAAAGAAACTACGAGCAGCTCAGATTGATTACACGCTACTGTACCCGGCAAGACTCCGGGTGACGCACCAAGGGAAACAGCGCTTCTTTACTAATCCGCAGCATGTAGAGGACTATGTACGGACACTGAAAAAGGCGCAGGGGAATATGAAAGGTTGTGTTCTGGTTACGGGATGTGGTAGGGGGAGGGCAGAATTTTCTGGCAAGTTGGGGTTGCTCCAGTGGGTGGGGGGGAGGGGGATCGAACGTAAATTGAGGTATAGGCATAGATCTTGTTTGCACATGTTACGTGATGAGGGTGAGGGAGGGCGGGGAAGGGAAGAGCAGGAGTTCGACGGTTCTAGAACATTGCACCTAGGAAACACACACACAAGCACAGTCCATTGCAGCAGGGTTGCTGAGATATATCAGTTGTGGCGCACTATGGATTACTCTCCGTCAGTGGCCTGCAGACATTCGATGAGCTGGGTTGATGGCTGGCTCCGGAGTTGCCTGAGAAATAAACACTGGTACAGTACAGACATACATCATCCATGGCAGTAGGAGGTCTGAACATTATCACTTGGAATGTGCGGAGACTAGGAGACCCCCGCAAAAGGCGGCAGGTATTATCATATTTCGACAGACATAGCATAAATATTGCTTTCTTACAAGAGACGCATTTTAATCCCCAGACCGATAATCCCTTTGCCAATAGATGGGTGGAACACGCAATCTTTTCCTCAGACTCGACATATGCAAGGGGCACTGTGATACTGATCAAAAAAGGTACACCATTTGCATGGGCAGGGAACAGGAAAGATGCAGACGGACGTTATTGTATGATGTGGGGGCGGTTGGGGCAGATCTCAGTTACTCTTCTGTGCTGTTATGGCCCAAATATTGATGATCCCCGATTTTTCACTAAACTATGGGCCGCAATAATGGACTCAGGACCTGATTATATCATATGGGGCGGGGACTTCAACATATCACATCACCCAACAGTAGATAGGTCACACCCTGCCCCCCACCATTACACCAAAGCACGCGCAGAACTACACCAGACCCTAGAGGAATACAGCCTGATAGATGCATGGCGACACGTTCACCCTAGTAAACTAGAAGGTACACATTTCACTGCCCATGCAGCGTCATGGGCACGTCTGGATTATATAGTTCTATCGGCGAAACTTGGTCCAGTGATATCTGATGTGAAGACCCTGGCCCGGACCTACTCGGACCATGACCCAGTGAGGCTTACCCTCAACGCAGAGGACATGAAACCCCCGTGCTACCACTGGCGCTTACAACCTATTGCTCTCCTCGATGCAGTCTTTCAGGAAGAGCTAAGAGATGAGGTTTTAGAGTTCTTTGAGCGGAATAAAGGCTCTGTTGAGACTGTGGAAACTATCTGGGACACTTTTAAAGTCACCTTGAGGGGGATTTGCATTGCAAAGGGCTCCGGAGTACTTCGGAGCATTCTTACCACTCTGAATAAGCTTGAAACTGAACTCAGGGTGCTTGAAGGGGAGCTAGCAGCACGCCCAGACGGCTCCATCCAGACTCAGATTAGGGAAAAGCTCACTGAATACACTGAAGTAGCTTGTAGGGAGGCCAAATTTACAGGCCGATACTGGACGGCACGCCGATATTGTGAGGGGGAGAGACCTGGAAAAGCACTGACTGCCACACTCAAAATGTCACGGCAAACAAATGTGATACTGGAGATAGCGGGATTAGATGGGATGGTGTACAACGATACAGCTAATATATTGAATGCTTTTGTCGCACGCTATGCAACACTCTACACTTCCACAAGACATGGCAAACTGAATTTACAAGAATACCTAGAGGATGTATCCCTAGGGTGGTTGAGCGATGCGCAGCGACAATTTTTAGATGCCCCATTTGAACTAGACGAGGTGCGCGATGCCATCATGCACATGCAATCGGGCAAAGCCACTGGATTAGACGGGATACCGATGGAATTTTAGAAAATTTATATTGATTTCATGGCCCCAATTCTCCGAGAAGTTTATGAAGTATATGAAGATGCATTGAAAGTGGGCCACCTTCCCCCCTCCATGAGAGTTGCCCTCATCACATCACTGCTAAAGCCGGGGAAACCACCACAGAGCTGTGACTCATATAGACCTCTATCACTGCTGAATTGTGATGTTGAAATCCTCGCTAAACTTATAGCCACGCGCCTTAATCCCCTTATGACCAACCTGATCCTACCCGATCAATCGGGCTTTGTCCCTGGCAGAGCGACGTCTCACAATTTAAGAACGTTCTTCACTGTTTTGAATAACTTCTCTGAGGACTTAGCTATGGCAGCTGTATGTTTAGATGCCACTAAAGCATTCGATTCTTTAGAATGGGATTACGCATTTGAAGTGATGAAAGGTATGGGATTCCCCCCAATCTTCCTCTCCTGGATTAAGCTACTATATGAATCACCTACAGCCAAAGTAATAATCAACGGTAAAACGTCCCAAGACATCCCCATCACACGAGGAACGAGACAGGGGTGCCCACTGTCACCCCTACTTTTTGCGCTGGCAGTGGAGCCCCTTGCTGCAAAACTGCGACAACACCATAAAGACAAAGCGCTGCAATGCAATATGAGACAAATCCTGATATCGCTATATGCAGATGATATTACTCTGTATATCCGTGACTTGAATCCCATCCTTAGGGAATTCATACGGTTTGGCATACTGTCAGGAATACACATTAACTGGAGTAAATCGTGCCTGTTTGCCCTTACTGCTGCGACAACTAAGTTCACTATGGATTACCCTATCACTTGGTGTGATGATGAGTTCAAGTATTTGGGGATCCGCATATCAAAAGACAGGGACGAACTAATGTGAGTCAACTATGGAGTAACTATAGACTGGATCTCGGATAACATTACACGGTGGATTGCACTCCCTTTGTCAATGGCAGGTAGGGCTTCATTAATAAAAATGATTATATTACCACAGCTACTTTATTTATTCCAAAACATCCCCTTTCACCCCGGGAGATACTTCTTCCAGAGGCTGAATTGGTATGGGGCGGTAAGAATCCACGGCTTAAATGGGAAGTTCTCACCAGGCCATTCATACAGGGAGGCTTCGGAATACCCGATCTTGAATTATATTACAATAGCGCTCAGGCAAACTTCGCCTATTTCTGGGTACATAAGCCGCGGTATATGCCTCAGGTGGCAGCAGAGCACTGGCTGGCCCTCCCAGTATCTATTTAGGGAGCGTTATACACGCCGTCCCATGGACAAGATAAGACACCGACAACAGTGATGAGCACGGTCAGCACCTGGGCCCATATGAGCACATCTGAGGGCAGGTTTTGAAGGGGGTAATGAGTGTGTTTAGCATCAATTCTTAATGTCCTTAGGCTCAATCCTTGCTTATATAGTCAGAGTCAGAAGTCCATATTGTGTAGAAAAGTTGCTCTTTATTAATTTAGATAAAAACATGAACAGCCGACACGTGTTTCGCCCCTATGGCGATTTGCGCCAGGGCTTTTTCAAGGCTATTTACAATATAGTTTGTTCTTTACAATTCTTCATCTTTTGTGCTAGTTTCCAAAACAGAATCTGGTTTTTCAAAATGTGAATTTGAGAGGGTACAATCCCTAAAGTGCGTCCTCGGCGGCCTGCTGGATAGTCCTTCCGCTTCCCATCTGAGGGCAGGGGGAAGGTGCAGCCTACCGAGCCAGGATAAAGATTATTGTGGCCTAGGAGACCCCAAAAACCCAAACCGACGTAAAAGCTATTGTGGGCCTCACTGAGTATTACAGGAGGTTTGTCAAGGTAGATTGCACCATTGTTTGCCCTTATCAGAGTGGGCTTACCAAAGGCATTTGACTCCTGAAGCAGGCCATGTTAACAGGTCCTATGCTCAGGGCCCCTAACTTCTCCCAGGAGTTTATTATTCAAAAATATGCCTCAAAACATGGCATTGGGGCAATGTTCCTACAGCTAAATGAAGAGGACCTAGACATACCTGTAGGCTCCATCTCCAGAAGGTTACTCCACAGGGAACAATGGTGGAGTGCTATAGAAAGGGAAGCCTTTGCTGTGGTCTGGGCACTGAAGAAGTTGAGGCCATACCTGTTTGGTGCTCACTTCCAGATTCAGGCTGACCACAGGCCCCTCATGTGGTTCATGCAAATGAGGGGTGAGAATCCAAAATTGTTGAGGTGGTTTATTTCCCCACAGGGTATGGACTTCAGAGTGGAACACAGACCAGGGAAAGACCATGCCAGTGCTGATGGGGTATCCAGGTGTTTCCGCCTCTGTGATGAAAACTTCCCAGAAGTAGGGTGGATCTCCCCACTTTCAGCTGGCAGTGACACGTATTAGACCTGCCTCCTTATGGTAGTCTTCACCCAAACCTTTTGCCTCCTTAACTCCTCTTTTTGCCATACCTTTTTGTTGGTTTTAGGACTCTAAGCACTTTACAACTGCTGAACAGAGCTAAACTGCACATGCTTTTCCCATCAACAAGGTAACATTGGGGTATACACAATTGGCATATTCAGATTACTTGTAAGTCCCTTGTAAAGTGGTGTACCACATACTCAGGGCCTTAACCTAAAAGCTGTTAGATACGCCGTTCATACACTCACCACTCCTCCCACTGTCGTTCCATCCAGATATGCCCCTGTTACAAAGAGGCTGTATTCCACAAGTTAGCTGAACGTGCCCACATAAAGACATAGGGTGATCTATATCACGAAGGGACATTCCGCACACTCGACCAGTTCTTCCTTGATGTACAGAGAACACCACATGACACCTTTTTATATTTCCGCCTTCGCCAGGGTCAATCACACCTGACTTTCCTACTGAGCCCCAAATTTTTGCACCACTGCAGAAGATCCTCCAAGACGACACAGCCAAAAAACTGGTATCAACGATCTATAAATCTGTTCATTCATTGAGGGAGCGGCCGGCACCGGCTGCCAGAGTGAAATGGTACCAGGAATTGGGTCTGAGCCTGACGGATAGACAGTGGGACTTTTGCATGCAGCAGACTGAAAGGATATCGTCAAGTAGTAGACTTAGAATAATTCACTATAAATTCATACATAGATTATACTACACGCCAGTTTGCATGCACAGATTTCGTTTAAGAGAATCCGACGACTGTGATAGATGCCATGCTCCTGAGGCTGACTTCTTGCATGTGGCGTGGGCCTGTGAAGAAGTGTCTGCATACTGGCGACAGGTGTTTACGGCCCTGTCTAAAATGACACATATCAATATAGAACCATCTACGACCCTTGCGCTACTAGGGTATGTGGAGCCGATACAAGCATCGTATCGCAAATTTGTAGCTCCGGCACTGCTCATGGCTAAGAGGAGAGTTGCATGTAGGTGGGGCAGAGGGAGAGCACCCAAATTTAAGGAATGGATAACTGATCTTACTTATTGTCAAGAACAAATCATGACGTACTCTGAGTTATTGCCAGTGTCATCCAGGCCATCTGACATATGGGCCCCTTTGAAATGTTATTTGTTAGACCAAGCTCAGGTTGAGACCTAAGGAAGATTATTGGCATTACATATAAGAATGTTACTTGGGGGGTTAACACCACTCTCAATTGCAAGAATAAAAGAGGAACGGGTGCCAGTAATTAGAGGCCAGGATCGATCTGAATAATTGTATTGCGTTATCGCAAGGATATGCTCCTCTATATTAAGCATAATAATATTTCAGATGTCTGTATAGGAATGTATCACTTGCGATGATGGACAGAGCGAGTGCTTTAATCGTACTCAACTGGGAATGACTGCGGTTGCCGCATATGTTCAACATATCCTATGTACACGTAAATGGCGCTACTGGGCTCAATGGACGCTGAATGGTCGCCCTGCAACATGTCTCTATGGGCTTATGTGCCTCATGTCTGAACCCACATGCTGTGAATTGTATCATCTGTTATTTTTCTGCTGTGCTTTTCGTTGATAATGGTGCACTTTCTAAGTCTGTATTATTAATGAAAAATGCAAAAATAAAGTTTAAAATAAATACATCCAAAGCAGAGTACTAATGCGAGGTGCAGGTGTCGAGAACAGAGTCACACGGACCCCCAAATAACAGTACCTTGGAAAATAAAGTCTATGGCGATACACAGTGTCGTGGAGGTGAGGCGTCTGTGCTGAGGTTGAGGCCAGTTCCTGCTTGCCACAGGGGGGCAAGGCATTGTGTCCGTGAGAATGCGATGTGTCGAGTCCAGGACAGGGGAAGAGAGTGGCGGGGTGAGGTATCGGTTCAAGTGAGGCGATGCAAAGTGGAAGAGTTTGTGAAGTAGCCCTCATCGGTTATCGGGTCCATGATAACGGGATTCAGGCGCTGACAGTGACAGTGTTAGTGTGAGAGCTGTTGTCAGGGAGTCCGAGAACTGCAGGCATCGAATGGTATCGGAACTGTGGTGCAGGCGGGGCAGTGCATTGTGCACTACCCGAGCGGTGCCGATGGCCTCGGTGCAGGTCACAGTATCAGTGGATCAATGGCAGTAGCGCTGACGGTGTCTGAGTTGTTTTTCTTGCTTTCTTTAAGTTTTTTCCAGCTCACAACAGCGGGAACAACCCCCAGAGCTCCAAAACTGGAACAGGCACCTTCTGACAGGTCAGGACTGCCAGCAGTGGAGTTCAGGGGAGCTGGTGGTAAAGTCTTTGTGACCCTAAAACTTAAGAATGGGAGGCCAGAACACACAAGCCCTTGGAGATTCTTCTTCAAGCAGGTTCTCAGCAAAGTTCCAGTCTTTGTACTCTCCCTTGACAGAAGCAGCATCTGCTGGCAAACCCAGCAAGGCACACAGTAAAGCGTTAGTATTCCTCCTTACAGCTCTCCTGCTCTTCTCCTTGGCAAAAGGTTTCTCTTGAGTCCAGAAGTGATCTAATTATTGGGGGTTTAAGGTCCACTACTTATACCCCTTTTTGTCTTTGTTCTCTTTGCCGCAAGCGTCTATGAGCCCAGTCCAAACCAATTCTGTCTTCTCTAGTGCAGCATCACTACAGGAGGTGGATACAGCATTGTGCAAAGGAGACAGTCCCTATTCAGGTGTAAGTGAAACTCCTCCCACCACTCTAATTGCAGCCAGGGTCTATTGAGCTCATCTCTGAGTCACCCAGGAAATGCACGATACAAATCAAAAACCCCTTGTGGCTGTCTACAGTGAATGCACATCCCCAGCCCTTTCACTTCAAAACCAGACAGTCAATACACAAACCAGAAGAGTCACACAAAATGGTTAAATAAAAAAAATGCCTACTTTCTCAAAGTGGTATTTTCAAACACACAACTTAAAAACCATCTCTCTAAAAAGATGGTTTATTAAATTCTGTGTTCAGAGAGCCTAAACTCCATTTCTCTATCTTGTCTCTAAGGAAATTTATACTTGTAAAATGTTACATAGTAACTCCCATGTTAGCCTATGGGACAGATATCCTTTCAATAGCAAAAAACCTAAGCTGGCAGTATTTCACTATCAGGACATGTAAAACACACCAACACATTTCCTACCTTTTACCTACATTGCACCCTGCCTTAGGGGGTACCTTGAGCCTACCATAGGTTTGCCTTACATGGAAGGGAAAGTTAGTGGGTACACTTGCCAGGTCGCCATGGTAGTAAAAACTGTGCACCAACACTACAGTGGCAGGTTTTAGATACCTTTGAAAGGCTATTTGTGTGGGTGGCACGAGCAGTGCTGCAGGCCCACTAGTAGCATTTGATTTACAGGCCCTGGAATACTCAGTGCACTTTACTAGGGACTTACCAATACATTAAGTACACCAATCATGAATAAACAATCATAATAACAATGTATACAGGGAGCTTCTGCAGTTTGACACTGATCAGCCCTGGAAAAGTGCCCAAAGCATCTAATCCAGGAAAAACGAAATCCAGCACAGCATATAAAAATACAGGAGGTAGAGGCAAGGGTGCCAATCTAACAATGAGTAGTACTGTTTTTCATTGTATTGTTAAGTTTTTATAGCACCTCATACCCCTGACAAAATTCTGAAATACATTTGGGGATAGGCAGCACACCACTATGTGGGAGAGCTCAGATGGAACTTCTTTCGTGCAGAGTCCACAGATCCAGAAGTGATCTGAAGAGCTGGTTGGGAGGGTCCACTATTTATACCTGATGCCTACTTTGAAGTACGAGAAACTTCTAGAATCACCCCCTTACAGAGTTGTCTGGAATTTCCTTCATCCCTGCCCTGGCCCCAGCTATTTTGCATTTGTCACCCCGAGTCGGACGGTTATGCTCAGACGTGAGTCCCGTGCTCTCCACGCCACTGGAGTCAAGCTATCCTGGCTGAAGACGGCTGATAGCCAGAAACCGGTCCTAGAATGCTTGATTCTGGTCCAGGGAAGACATGGCTTGGCAGTTCATGCTGGACTGTTCCCATGAGACACAGGGTCAAGGCTGATTTGCATATGCCCATGTCTGAACTGGGGTGGTGTGGTGAGCTAAAAAATTATGGTTTTAGGTCCAGATTACTGGACTGTTGTGAATGTATGACATTGTTCTGCATTTTGTCCATCAACTGTTGTTTTTCCAGCTATTCTAAGGGCACAAAAGACTAGTTTGAAACCTTTTGTGAGAGTGCAGAGGCAGAGTCGTCCTTGTGATGTGCAAGTGGGATAAGTGACAGCTACCCCCTTACCCTGACAGAGATGGCCCATCCTGCCAACCTCTATTCCCTCTTTGTCTCACTGTCTGGGACCAATACAAAAAGATGAACTGCTAGCTACACCTTGTCATGGAACACAGGATACAGGCTGCAGGCGCCAAATGGTTGGGACAAAAAAATGCCAACTTTCTAAAAGTGGAATTTTCTGAATTGTGACTTAAAATCCAACTTTACCATTAAAGAGGATCAATACAAATGGGGTCAGAAAACAGGAGGGTGAAGGCAACATGTTTGGAGATGACCCTGCAAAAAGGGCAAAGTTCAACATATGTACAGTTGTTTCTGTATTCAATAATGTTTCCTAATCTTCAAAGGTCATATTTTGCTTTATATCAGCATTAACCTAACAACTACTAAAATTAGATGTGGAATGTTTTTTTTTACAACATTCTGATTCTCCTATAGTACCATCACTGGTAAGCTGCTGGTACACCATTAGTACAACATACTCTATATTTTATTCTTATCAAAATATAGGATTATGGTGAGAGACAATGATAAGTATAATATGTTGATCCTCATAAGGCATTGAGGAGCAAATTTCATTCAAAATAGACTATTTTGGAAGTTTGCAATATAGAAGTCAGCAATCCTAAGAAATCAATGAATGCTCTTCCAGCACTGTAACCTACAAATGCCCTGCTGTGTCTTTCTGTTCCAAAAGCTGCATGGGGACTCTTGCAAATGAGTGTTAAGGGGTGAATACTTGTCTGACACTTTCTTGGGAGAAGGGAATTATAGGATAGATGCCACCAAAACCCTAGCATAGAAACAGAGTGATACCAAAACGGAAGGGCAAATCTTGGGATGTTTAGTCTGAGTGCTTTGCCAGGTGGTCATTGCAGATTGATAGAGGGTTTTACCTACTGAAAATTACAAATTTAACCCACTCCCAATTGAAAGATAAATAGAATTGTAGAAGACATTAAGTATGACTTGTAGCTAAATGGAAGCTTCTTTTTTTTTTATAAAATGTTATTTTCCATCAGATAGGGCATGCTTATAAAGTTGACATAAACAAATAAATTAATATGAATAAGCAAATATATTAATACATAGGCAAGAGAATAGTAATAAACAAAAGAGAGGAAACAAATAGAAATGTCACAGTAATATAGCATATGTAAGGAAAATGTTATTTATGGGAAATACTTCTTATTTCATATTTAGCCACATCTGGCTACCTTAAGCCATCCTGGGCCACTGGCCCCCACAGCGCCTCTAATTTGACTAATGATTTGATGCCCCTTGCCTTTGCCAGAGCTGCCTCTAAATCATAAGTATCTCTGATAATTACCCACCAATCCTCTGCCACCAGTGGTGTAGTAGAGACTCATGCCCTGGCAATAGCCAGCCTAGCTGCAGCCATCAGAATCGCAAAGAGACACACTATTGCCAGATTACCATCTTTATATCATAACATAATTTCAAGATCCGTGAGTGGGTGATCCAATCCTATTTTCGAATAAAGTATTAGCTCGATTTTCCTCCAGTACCTACTCAATTCTGGACATTCCATAAACATATGTTTTAAGTTAGCCGCATACAGTCCACATTTTGGGCATTTTATCTTATCCCCCATCTTATTTCCCTGGGCCCATTTAGCTATTCTAGCCAGAGTGTAATACATCATGCAAGTAATACGTGTTTGCTGGAGTTGTAAGCTAACAGAATGGACCGAGTCCTTAACACAGCCTAATACCTGTTCTATCATTCTAGGTGAGACCATTGTCTCCAAGGTTTGAGTACAACGTTCCGCTAATTTCTCACTGCCCAATGGTCTGAAACTATGTTGAAGAGCATACATTGAGCCAATGAGAGATTTAGACTTCTTCCTATAGATACAATCCCAGATTGTTGAATGTTTTATTTCTTTTACGGCCACATTAGAAGCAAGATAATCCTTAATCTGCAAATATTTTTTTTTTAAATGGGCCGGAAGTTTATAGGCCAGTCTTACATTTTCAAATGATTTAATACCTCTATCATTGTATAAATAACCCAAGAAGTTTACTCCATAGTTCGCCCAAATTTTAGTCGCTTGATCCTTAAATACCTTAGGAAAAGTGGGATTCCCCCACAATGGGTAGTTTTTATGGAATATCGGTAGATTGCACCTAGTAGGCATTGCTTGCCAAATATATACAATATCCGTAACGGTCTTAAATTTTACCCTTTTAAAATAGTTTGGATCTCTAATTCCATATAAAAATGTATACCTCTGGTTCCCCAGCATAAATGGGAACACAAAATCAGTCTGATCTAGGCCGAGCAAATCTGGGAAGCCAAGCCCACCTTGATCATATGTAGCTTTAAGCAGCTCAATCGCCCTCCTCAGTTTTTTATATCCCCAAATAAAACTACTAAAAAAAACCTTTAATTTAAAAAAAAATATGTTGGGGACTTTCAAAGGAATAGAACGAAACAAAAATAGAAATTTAGGCAATGTTTTCCTTTTGATCAAGTTACATCTGCCTAACAGGCCTATAGGGAGCCTATGCCAAATTTTTAACAATTTAATAGTTACTTTTAGCAAGGGTACATCATTTAAATCAATGATCTGATTAATCTTAGCCGTTATCTTTACTCCCAAGTAAGTTACAGTGACACAAGATCCGATAATGGAGTTCTGAATCCCGACAGTGGTAAGTACCTGAGTTTTGTCAGCATTCAATTTGTAGCCTGCAACTTTGGAAAATTTGTCTGCTTCTACCTTAATACTAATTACAGCTTCCTCTGGGTTGATTGCATAGACTGCGATATCGTCTGCATAGGCTGTGATCTTTAGTTTAGTATTGTCGGCTTTTAGAGGTTTAATTTGTGTGCACTTTTGTAGTGTGCCTAGAAATGGCTTTATGTAAAGAGTAAATAATAAAGGGGACAGAGGGCATCCCTGCCTTGCCCCACACAGAATCTGAAATGGAAGTGAATGCATTCCCCCATACAACAGCTTGGCCTGTGGATTACAGTATAAAGCCTGTACGCAGGACCGAAATTGAGGTCTAAGACCAATTTTGGCCAGTACGGCCCATAAGAAGTCCCACCTGACTCGATCAAAGGCCTTTTTGGCGCCTAATAATATCATACCGAAGTCGATCCCCATCTTATCTGCGTATTCGAATGCCCCAATGGCCATATTGACGTGAGCAGTAGTGTCCCTCCCCATAATGAACCCGTGTTGTCTTTTAGAAACTAGTCGTGGCATAAGTAGAGCTAGGCGAGTTGTCAAGATCTTTGAAAAGACCTTTGCGTCAGTATTAATAAGTGAGATAGGCCGATATGCCCTTTTTTTAAGAAAAATAAAATTTTTGTTGTATTCCACGACTCCGGCACCTGCCCACTTGCAGCCATCGATTGTATCACTCTACACATAGGCAATAATAGTACTCTTTTAAAAGATTTATAAAATTCTAATGGCAACCAGTCATCTCCAGCCACCTTCCCCGCTGGTAAAGTTGACAATGCCAGTTCCACTTCTTCTATAGACACTACGGGGGTCATTAGGATGACGGGCGGACTTTGTCCGGCAGTAATCCTAGTGGGGTTTGGGACCGCCCACCATAAGGGCGGGGGTCCCGGGGGTGGCATTAGGATGTGCTCGCCACTGTGGCGGGCACATCCTGCATTTCTAGCATTGTGGCGGGCGGTGCTCTCTGCACCGCCCGCCACAATGCTAGAAATGCTTCTCAGCATTTGCATAAACAAAGCGGCAGGCACCCCGCGGTGCCTGCCGCTTTGTTCATGCAAATGAAGGGGGGTACACAGGTACCCCCCCATGTGCAATTCGCACCCCTCCTTCACTCTGGGGGCCCACAGGGGGCCCCCAGAGTGAAGACCGCATGCCTTTCCGTGGCGGCCTCGCCGCCACGGAAAGGCATCTACCAAAGCCCATTGTAATATGGCTGGCAGTGTCTAATAGACACCGCCACCATATTAAACATTTCCTGCCCCGGCCGCAAGGCGACCGGGGCGGAAAAGTGGCGGGCGGTGTTTTTCTCCACTGCGGTCCCCCCCGTCATTGTAATATGGCGTGGGGGAATTCAGGGAAGGATGTCGGGCGGATTGCCCCCGCCAGGCTGACGGTGGCTACCGCCAGCCTGGTGGGGGCAATCCGCCGGACATCCTAATGGGCCCCTCTGTCTTCTAATTTAACTGCTTCCTCCGCATCAGCTATTGGTATGCCGCTATCCTCAATATAGCTTAGTATGTCTTTCTGGTTCGGGTCCCATGTAAGGGAGTAAAGTTTCTGATAAAATAAGAGGAATTGCTCCAAAATAGCAGAAGGTTCAGCAGGTAAATATCCATCTGAGCCCCTTATAGGACTGATCTTAGTTTTTGCTTTTGCCTCTGTAGTCTGATAGGCCAGTACCTGCCCTATATGTTCCCCATAATTGTATCTTTCTAATCGATGTTTAGTAAAACTAGCTGCCATTTTTTCCCGAAGAGTCTTCTTCACTAATACTCTTGCATCAATTAATGATAGAAGCAGGGTATCTTGAGTAGCCTGATCTTTACTGCCTCTGTATGTTGCACCTCAAGATTGCTTAGAGTGCTTAACAAAGACTCTGTTTTTTTTCTGCATTTCTTATTCCTACCATAAATATATTTTTGTGTAATACCACGAACGAACGCTTTCATTGTATCCCACATAATCGTCGGTGAAGCTGTTCCTGTATTGACTCCGAAGAACTCTTCCAGTTCACTAGCCGTATTATCTAAGTAGTCGCTATCTGTCAGCAGATATCTTGGAAAAGAAAATGGTCTAGTCTCCCTCTTTACTACATCGACCCGGAATACTAGCATAATAGGATTATGATTTGATTTTATGCGGGGCATATTTCCATATCCGATGTTCTGATTAAACCATCTGATACCCAAACCATATCAATCCTTGAGTAAGATTTATGGGGGGCCGAAAAATATGTATAACCCGTTGTTGTTAAATATTTCTTTCTCCATAGATCTTTAACAGGCTGTAGCCTTTCTATTTGGAGTATTGCAACACGTGTCTTGCGCATTCTTTGGGCCCGGCCTTTACCGGAAGAATCTAAACCACAGTCTATGACGCGATTGAAATCCCCCATTACAGTTTTTCCCCCTCCCAATTCAGCAATTCTAGACTGAGATGTTCAAAAATTGCAGGATCGTCCACATTAGGGCCATATACTGCACACACCACAAATTCTTTACCTCCTATCTCCAGCTGAGTGAGTGCCCAACGGCCACATTGGTCTGATTGGCTTTTTAACACTCTACCATTAAACCTCTTATCTTTTAGAATAGCTACTCCTTTTGAAGATATTGATTAAGTGGTGCATGTAATAATCTCATACCCCAATTGTTTTACCAAATTACGGTCTTTGTAAGCAATATGTGTTTCTGTTATGGCTACTAAATGAGGTTGGTACATTCTCAGCGTCTCCCAGACTAACTTATGTTTAATAGTACTATTGAGACCAGCCACATTCCAGGCTATGCATTTAACCTGATCCATGATATATTTTCCTAACCTTTGTCCGTACCCCCTTTAGTACCTCCATAGCCTTATTCTGTTTATTTTTACTATCTTGCCTTTCAGATAAGAAAAAAATTAAAAAGTAGAACTAAAAAAAAAGAAAAAGCTAATAACCTACAGTGCCTTAATGATGAAATTGTTTGCCCTCCTTTCCCCTCCCTCCCTCCACAACCAGCCCCACCATGTCCCGTGGAAGAGGATTCCCCCCTTTACCCAGCTCCCGCTAGCTAGGCAGCCCCTGCAGAGCTTCAGCCATAATGCTCTCCCCCCCGCACACCCTCATCATGTAATCAAAGATTTTTCCCTCCCCCTGAAATAGTACCTGAGTTAGTCAGAGTTGACCACACAGATATAACTTGTACATCCCTTTGCGAGATACGTATATTAATACCAGATGCCACCCTCTGGTCCTATGACAGAAATACCCAGACACCAGCTAAGCGTAAACTAAATATACGCTAAATAAGATTTAATTTTTAATTTAAAGCCGTACTAAAAAAGCTCCAAGGCCAATGATTTGCAACCCCATTCTACTTTTGTGATCCAGCCTCCGCTTTCCACTTAGCCACTGCCTGCTCGATTTCCTTTTCTCCTGCAAAGAAATAGGTATGGCCATTCTTAAGAACTTTTAAGTGCGCAGGTTCAAGTAAAAAAACCTGCGCACCCAAAGCCTTTATCGAATCTATATATTGGCGTAGCTTCCAACGTCTGTCCATTATAGCCTTACTTAAGTCAGATCTAACAAAGAAACTTACAGTCCCTACTTTTACCGGAGAGTTAGGTCGGGCTTTCAATGCGACTGCCTGTCTCAACAGAAAATTACCAAAATAAATCATAAATGGCCGTGGGTATTGCCAGCCATTGCCCCTCTGGGTAGTTGGTAGTCTATGGACCCTCTGCAGTTGAGACTCCCAGTCCCAATCAGCGAGTTTGGGAAAGGCCTTCTGAAGTAGCTGCACCATATAGGACCTCGGTCTGCCCCCTCTGAGCCTTCAGGGATGCCAAAAAGTTTTTAGTTTTGTCGGCGCTGGCGGTTTTCCATGTCCTCCAGTTTGATCTGATTCGCGAAGATCTGATCGTCATGTTTCTTTGTAAGACTGTCTGTGCGAGTTGATAGCTCCTCCGTGTCTACGACCCTCTGTTGTAATTCTGAAATATCCTGGGTTAGACTCCCCAACTGGTTCGCCATCTCCTTCAAGGACTGCTGTACTCTGCTGGTATTTTCCTGAACCTGCGTATGGTGATATTGAGCTTCTTGTCTTTGCTCTTTTAGCGACTGCAGTATCAAGCACAGTGATGGTGTCATAACCTCTTGATTACGAGCTGTTCCAGCACCGGCTGTTGTTACAGCCACCTCCTGAGCACCTATAGTAGCACCTGTAATACCTTGAATTCCTTCCATAGTGTAGGATGCTCCTGGACCTGGGTGCATAGAACTTGCTCCGCCTGAAGGCAACCTCGCTGGACTATCTACCACCGAGGTTACTAATTGGGTGTTTGCTGATATGTCCTCACTGGAAGTGCTTCCTGAATTTAGTGACGCCACACTCTTGATGCCCCCCTTTGCTTGTATCCATTTGCGCAAAGGGCGATTGTCGGGAATTAACTTCCCACGTGGTGCAGTCACGTCCTGTACAACATTCTGTCCAACAGGTGATTTCTTTTTACTTTTGCTGCTCTTGCTTTTATTTTTTGCCTTCCCCTTTCCCTTTTTATCCACAGATGATTTTGCAATATCCATTGATGCCATTCAGAGTTCCGTAGCGTCTTCAATATCATCAAATGAATTCGCCTCCTGGTCCTCCTCATCTCTCTCCTCAGCGTTAGTATCCACGGTAGTTTCATCTACAGCACTGCAGACTATTGCCCCTAGTTGTGCCACTCTTTTTGATTTGGCAGTTCCATCATGCGCAATCTGACTCGCCAGAGCACATCCACCCCCTGCTCCCGCATCAATACCAGGTGAATTCAAACAGCCATCAGAAGCCGATGGAGGCTGAGCTATATTATCGTTAGCAGTGACATCAGTTGGTTCTAACGGCTCCAAGACAGTAGCAGTGGCAGCTGCAGCAGTAAAAACGTTTATAGCACTGTCGCCAATGTCTATCACATCGTCTGTAACCCTCAAGGCAGTAGCAGTGGCAGTGGCAGTTATAAATGTAGCAGTATTTGAGGCAGCATTTAAGGCAGAATCCACAGCATTAAGCGCAGTAACAAAATGACCTTCTTGGACTGCTCCGGTGGCCACCGACTGAGCCTCGAGCTGACTGCCGGGCGCTCTATCCCTCTCTGAGCTACCTGCAGGTGGTGGTTTCCCAGCGCTGTCCGATACGTTCATCGATATATTCACCTATCCTGTTCCTGCTGTTCCTGCTCCAGCACCGACATTCCTTCCGATGCGTGTACTCATTGGAGCTGTTTTTGGTGCCATCCTCTTGACTTGAAATGAGGGGGAAATCGACGGTAGACGAGCCGATAAAGTAGCTGCCACCACCGCCACTGGAGCAACAGCAAAACCCAGGCCTGGACAGCCAACCGCGGGCCGGCTACCCAGCTTCCAATAAAGCAGCCATGACCCTGAAACCAAGTGCCCGAGCCTGTTCGCGAAGGACTGCCACATCCGTTCTCCTTCCGTACTTCAGGTGAGAGGACACAGATAACCACCGATGTCAATTAATTCAGTTCTTTTCCAAGCCGTTGTGTTATGCAGTTATGTTATGCAGGGAGAAAACACGTTGTACAACACGTTGTACAGATCATTTCAATCTGGTGTCTGCAGCGGGAGCTCACTCGGCTGAACTCTGTAGCGGCGTCAATCCGCCATCTTGCTAAATGGAAGCTTTCATAGGTGCCTGACAGAGGACTGGGAGAAAGATGTCTCCAGCTTTTTCTTGAACTATGGGAACAGAAAAGTACTAGTGACACTAGCCTCTTGGTGACCCCGAGGATACAGGGTTCAAGTTCCTGTTAGTGAAGCTTGCTTGTCCCAACAGAAGGTCTCTCCTATCAAAGGAGAGTGTAGAAGAAGTACCTGAAGAAGCTAAGGCAATTTATAATACTTTTCAGGATATTAGTCACTTTTGATTATTAATCTGAAATATTAGTGGCATTAACTATTACGATTATTATACAAATATTACTCAAATAGCTATTTTGAGACCAGACAGTGAAACAGGCAGTAAAGAAGAGGGAATGATTCTGTAACACCACAACAACCTTTTTATTTCAATACCTGGAACTAAATCCCAGGAGAAATTATCTCAAATTGAAAGACTATTTTTACAAATCTCAGGCATTTCAATAGGAGCCACACTGGCTCCCAATATTGTGAACATCTGTGAGTTTGGCAGTGGCGGTGCCGAAGTAGGACCGCCCGCACTGCCAAACCCATGTAGGAACTGCCAGCCTGATCAGGAGTTTTCTCCTGTCTGGCGGGCGGTTCTTTGGCGTTCTCATTGAGATGCCTGTGAAATAGGCACCGCAATGGAACTTTAAAGGAAGTACCTGAATGGCATGGTCTGCTCCAGTCCATGCTGTGCATGTACTGGTGTGCATGCACAAAGCGGGGCACATGTTGTGCCCCCCCGCGTGCATCCACATGGAGTGAGGCACAAGAGGGCCCTGTAGGGCCTCCTTTGTTTCCTCACTGCCAAATCTTTCATTGCGATTGTACTAACATGAAAAGTGTGGTGGTTACAAGGGCGTAACACAGGCCCGAGCTGCAGGGGGGCCTCTCAGCACAGTACTCAGGAATGAGAGCCCCGAATTACATTTGGAGCGGGGGCCCTCTGTGTACCTTGCAGGGGGGCTCCCTGAACTTTCGTTATGCCACTGGGTGGTGAGGAAACTCGTAGTAAGCTTGGCAGGGCAGCAGTGACCCTTTCAAGCATATTGCAGCCTCAGGACCACCGCGCATCTGCCAACAGGTCCCAGGGCCCCTAAGTGTGTGTTTGTCATGTGCTCTACGTAAGTACTGTTTTGACGCAATTGAGGACGCCATTTGTGGTCTTATCCTTTTTGTCAATTTGCATTGACTTAGAGTGAAGCAGCAGGAGTCAGAGAGCACATTAGGATGTTACTGTATTAATGGGGAAAAGCTATGTTTTGGACTAAGCCCTTTATGCAGAGATATCCCCAAATGTTTTGCCTTCCTCCTGTGTTTTTCTGACTTCGTTTTGCTGGGTTTCGAACTCTGGGCACTTTCTCACTGCTGACTATGTGTGAAGTGTTTTTGGAACTGAACAGGTATAGCAGAGACTGAGCATACTGTGTCACAGCAGATGTGTAACTGAGTTTATGTAGCATGGAGTGACGCAAAGGAGAAACAGATGGTCGATTGTCTGTGCCTACCATGCTGAGTTTTTTTTTTCCAGTTTGGTGTGTTTATCTGATTTTTGTCTCGTCTTTGGCTCCTAGTAATGTAAGTGATACTGTTCAATTCTTGTGGGTGGTTAGAGTAAGAGAAATCTTAAAATAAGGATTCTTTAGCAACGGACGACTTAATCGTGAGCCGCAAATCAGCTATTTTGTTCAGTACATTGCTCTAAATCAGTCTTTTCCAGTGAAACAGCAGCTGCTCAGCACTTACCTGTCATCACCCTTTTCATTCATATATTTGTGACAAACATAAACATAACCATGTCACGCACAATTAACTGCATATGGCTTGGGTTGATTTGTGTTTATTCATAAACTTGAGCTTGATACACATTTAAAAATGCAATATTTATTATTGAAAAGCTTAATGACAGACAAAGAAAACTCACGTACTGAAAAGCACTATAACATCCTGCTGCTTCGACTGAAGTTTCAATGAAGAATAAAAAAAGCTTAGATTAATCTCAACCACTGGTTGTCACTCGGGCCACATCCCAGTCCATACTTTTTCACCCACCATGCCGCCGAAATTTAACCCGGCCACATGCAAATCAGCCCTATTCCTGCTGCAAAGGAACAGTCTAACACAAACTGCCCAACAAGACCTCTCTAAACTGGAAAACAAGCAATCCAATGATGATGAAATATTGCATTAATCTCAGCCAATGGTACAATTACCTGGGCCACATCCCAGTCCATCAATGTTTTGTACCCACCGTGCTCAATGCTCTATTATCGATTTTTGTTTCCCACTGGTAGTGTACTCAGAGGAGATTTTTTTTAAATCAAAGATGATAAAAACAAGACGAAATAAAAGAAACAAACACACTATGCAAATGCCTTTTTACTGTTATAGGTCACATAGTCTTTGCCTGCAGAAAGGACACAGAGATACTTTTCAGAGCATCACAGCATCACTTCCTGCTTGTCCCTCGCAGTAGAAGGACATTTGTGTTTATTTCCTGCTTCATCTACATTTTCTATGCTCCAGATTCTGCTTTATTGATCTAAATGAGAACCGTGAAGGTTCTTTCTATAATAAAATGTTTCCTTTAAGGAACTGAGGCTTTCTTAGATCTGCTTCCTTTGTTTCTCCTGTATTCACCCTGGAGTGAGAGGAGGCTATAGAAAGCTGCAGGCCAAGCACCTCAAGAAAACCAGCTATTGGCATGTGCCTGGCTTGAGACACAGTATTTATTTATTTGAAAAGTTTTATATAGCGCTGGCTAGACCCGGAGGTATCAGAGCGCTTTACATGAGGATCAGCGAATTACAAGTTACAAAAGTTACAGTAGCAAGTATGACATAGGAGAAAAACAGTGATTAAACAATAACATGAGTTTGTTAGCGCACAACATAACAAAGAGACGAAAATGGGGCATGGAAGGCAAAGGGGGAAAGGCCAAAAGGAGACTAAGGGGGGGGTGGAGGGGCGAGCAGGGGAAGGAGAACAAAGGAGTAGTCCAGCCATGCTGAGTTTTCATATGAAGTAATGGAGGTTGAGGTCCAGGTTTTCTACTATTATAAGTAGGACAGAATGGCAGGCCTTTAGTCAGAACTCTGTCTTCTGTAGTAGGAGTAGGATTACATTGTGAATGATTACCATGTGTTATTTGTTACATTTCGAAACAATAGCAACTTCGGTAGTTAACCTGAAGCCCTGGAAGATGGCAATCAAGAGCGTGACCAGTAAGCAACGCTGTGCTTGAGCCCTCAGCAGATAACCATCACTACCCCGACCCCATTTTGCTGTACCATTTGTTTTTGTTCTATGTTTAAAATAAGTATTACATTAATTTCAGTAATAGTTAACATACAAATATTTGTAATAATGTTTTTGGAGTTTAATAAACTTTTTAAAACATGTTCCCTATACTTTACAATGCAGAAATATCTGATTAGGCCGTGGAGTCTCTCCATGGTAATGGAGAGTATGGAGAACATTAAAAAAAAATCGTACTCTATATTGGTCTAAGTATTTTAATGACCAATATTAATTGTAATTAATGTTATAATAAAATATAAAATTAAACCGTCATGAAAGCTGAGGTTCAGGACATGGCCCTCCTTGACCTTTGAATTAGGGTCACAACAGATATTTCAATAAGCCCTATGATGAGGCAAATGTATATTAGTAAATTTAAGATTTTCGAAAGAGAATTTCTAGAAAATACTATTCTTTCAACACCCAATTACATACATATAATATGTATCTCATACATAGAAAGATTTGAAAGTTGCCATTTGAGGCTTCATCTTCCAAGATATAACCCAATAACCCTGAACAATACAAAAAGAAGCATTATTACTGAGAAGTAAACTGGTGCGAAAAAAACATCACTTATACAATCAAAACAGCCACAACACCACCCCATTCAGGGTGACCTTCCCTTATACAATCTCAGATATGATCACTCCGTGATAAAAATATCACTCAATATCTTCCGTCCTTCTGACATGTCTTGCTACCCTACTACCCTGGCCTGAGATTGTGTATCACAATTTATAATCTTAGAGACTATGGAGGATATTCACAAGGACTCATCTCTGATTTACCCCCACCTTAACGCATCAAAAGTGTAGAAAGATTTAACACCCCATTCACAAGCTGGTGCAAACTGCAGACATCACCTGCATTCCCTCGAAAACTGCCCCATAATTTATCTCCACGATGGACACCACCAACTAACCCTAATGAGATGCAGAGAAGGCATTCCCATGCAAAAACACATGAAAAAACCACAACACCGCTTTCACAACGAACTGCCAAATCTGCGATGCGAACCAAAAACAGGCAATAAGCCGCGGTAGCAGCAGGGAATTAACACCTACCTTTTGCTGGTGTTAAGCAGGACGACAACCTGCAGCATAAAAGGGAGCCCAGCCAAGAGCCACACCTGAAGACCTACAGATGCCATGGAGACAATGATCATGCAACGCCGATACCCCTACGCCATAGCTTGATTCCCCCACGTGTCAGGGACAAACAACAGCACACATGTACCCCCGTGCCCCCTGCACACACTGCTTACAACTACCACAACAGAAAGCACACTCATACCATGAATGTGCAGGCAATAGTCGACCACCCGGGACTCCTTAACAATATTATGGGCAATTTCCCAGGCAGCGTTCATGATACTCACATCTCCCGACAGTCCATCATCACCCAGCGCTCCCAGGATGGCTCACATGGAAATGCAGTGCCCTTTGTTAAGTCCAAAATAAACACAGCACACACCTCCAGCCCACAGTCATGCAACTCACGACACTGCCAATGGGCATGCAGCACATGCCAACCGACCAGACACAACAACACAACTCCAGTGGGAATCCAGCCTTGCCATGCGCACAACCCAGCCACGGCATGGCACCACAGACACACAATAGCAGGATGTGAGGAGAGGCATAGAGCAGGCATGTGCGAGAGCAGCAAGTGACTAATGAATGTGAACCTACCCAATGCCAGGGGTGGCGTGAAGGTGCCAGACAGACCACAGAGTGCAAACCATGGAAATGGCCATGTGGAGATCAACTGCTGGTGCATGGAGTGTAGTGGACACAACCATGTCACCACAGGCTGTGGGGCATAACACGGGAATGTTGCACGTTATGTCCCCCCTGCATGCATGTGCGTAGTGGGTTGGACCTGCGTACGCCAGGCCTGCATAGGGGTGTGAACAAAAAGCCCTCACACTGGTCATAGTTCTCATTCGGAATGGACAGTGCGTCTGCCAGGACGATGCCTCTCAGCCTGCCACAAGCCCTGTGCGCCTGCTGCACATCAGGTTGCTGGTCCCCAGACCCGCCATGCCTGCCCCAGTGCACCAACGAGGCCCCGCTCACCTGCCTACACTGGCGTGTGTCAAAGAGGGCCCACCACATGCCGGTGCAACTCCAAGCACCAGTCCCGCGACCTCTGCTTCGCCCCAGTAGGTCCCACATGTGGAACTGTGTCCTTAGTCCGGAATGGCAGTGACCCCAAGTCTGTGGCAGCGGCCACAGCACCAGACTCCCTTCGATCAGTGAGGCATATTTCCATATGGCACGCCTTTGACACGTGGTGCCACTAACCCTGTTCAATGCCAGCCGGCCACATGAGGTACCACTAACCCTGTTCAACGCCAGCCGGCCACAAGAGGTGCCACTAACCCTGTTCAATTCCAGCCAGTCACACGAAGTGCCACTAACCCTGCTTAATGCCAGCCGGCCGCACCAGGTGGCACTGACCCTGTTTAACGCCAGCCGGCCACACGTAGTGCCAATAACACTGTTTAATACCAGCCCGCCACATGTGGTGCCACTAACCCCGTTCAACACCAGCCGGCACACGTGGATGAGGGCTCAGGCCTACCTTGCAGACCAGTAGGTCCCACATCCAGCACTTATTCGCGAATAAGTGCATGGCTGAGTACACACCAGTGAACGCATAGAGAGGAGTAAGAGGAAGATGCGGCTCAGTCCGGACGAAAGCCCGATCAGAGTCACGGAGGTGATCGAACACTATCAACGACTGACCTGGTGCCATCAACCCTGTTCTCAGCAAGTCCGCATACCGTTGTGCCACTGAATCTGAACCACGCAGGCCGGTGGGGGTCATTCAACCTAAGCCAGCGACACTCAGTGAATGGTCCATGCTGATCCCTGCCTCAGGCCTACACTGAGGTCCAGTAGGTCACACATGTAGAACTGTGTTATGTTATGTTATGTTATATTTAATTTATAAAGCACACAGCTACTTGGAAGTGTCCCGGCGCTCGCTTCAGAAAGAAAGAAATGCACACTCAGCTGATTGAAAGAGCAGCGTTTAGAGTTTCCTCTTGAACATCCATGAGTCTTGAGTGCTCTGTGTCTTGGGTAAGATGGGGAGGATTCCACACCATTGGACAAGCCTCATTGAAGGCGCCATTCCCTAACAGCACTGGTGCCACTAACTTTGTGCGCAATGAGTCATGGGTACTATCTGGTTGGACTTTGGTGGCGTCTGAGTCCATGGCCTGGTGGTATCCTGCATCATCATCTGGATGGACCGGATTTTGTGTCCAACATGTGTCTGTTCCATTAATCTCCACCATAGTGCCTGTTTCAGCCGTGGTCTTGGCCTCTTTATCATGCCCTGGGGGTACACCTTCCGCTGTCCAGTGAGAAACTCTGTGAAAAGCTCCTTTTACATCTACAGAAACCTGCTCTGCACTCGTGACCCTGCCCCAGTGCCCCGCAAGTCAGCGTTCCATGGCGGTAGGCCTGTGCAGGACGTTGTGCATTGGGGCCAACTAACTGTGCAGCACAAGTCATGGGACCTTTATGGTTGAATGGTTGTGTCCTTTACGATGTACACTGTTGTTTATTTCTGACCACACCAGGCAGCCCTTGCCGGCTGGTGTGCACACACCCCAAACACATCCAACATGGGTGTCACTCGGTATGTGTGCCTGCTATTAAATGTGGTCATGCGCACGTGCCTGTAGCCATTCACACCATCCGAGCAAGTGTGTCTCTGTGGTCATTGTGTCAGCATAATGGGTACGGGCCCTGCAGCATCATAGTGTGCTGTCTTCAGCAGACGTTTCCATGTCACCTCACCGTTGGCAGTGACCCTGGACATGTAGCTGTGCACGCACCCCCCTGCCTGCACAAGTGGCATGTGCTGGTCCAGCGTACGTCAGGTCAATGCAGGGGGGTGTTAATTCGGCAGGAGGAGCAGGAAGGGGCTCGGACCTGGCCTTGGGCAGAAAGTGCAGTAAGTGTGTCTCTGTGTTGGGGTGTAGTCGCCACCAGGGTCACAGTAGTCGATGTGGCAATGTAACATGCACCAGGAGGGCAGGCCCGCACATACAGGGACATGTAGGAGCGCAAACCCGCTCTGGGTGTTGGCACATGCATGCCAAGTGTTATGTGTATCAGCCCTGCGGATGCATGAGTCAGTTGAATCGCCTCATTTGTTGCGCGATCACAGCCAGACATGGGCTGTACACCTGTGTCAACCCTGTCTGGTCCATTGGCCCACACTCACGTGGCAACACACCTTCAAAGGCCAGGGTCACAGTGTTCCCAGGGCTGCAGATATCCTACTACACCCATGACCGATCTCTGTACATCTCCTGTATGCATGCATATGGTGAAGTTACTGTAGGGATGAAAGGTCCTTTGTCTGAACTATCAGGCGGTAGTACATCTACATCTCCGAGCAGGAACTTGCATGTGGCAGGCACCCCCTGACAGATACAATAGCATTTGCTTGCGACTCTCACACTAAGCACTGCCCGAAGTGAGACCAACTTGTACACATCTCACACGCAGAAGTCCTTGGTCGTAGTTGGCATGCGTGAAATGGCCTTCACACGTTCTCCCACCCCACCTCAGGTCTGCACCCGTTGCACACAAACACTGCTCATTGCACTGAGTGGTGCCATTTCATCCACAGGACTGGCGCAGGGCAAGCCAGTGCCACGTCTAGCAGAGCCACTGATGCAATAGCAGACCATCCTGGACACATGCTCGATTCCAGTCATGTGGACCTGTGCCGTGCACATCTGCTGAATGTACTGGGGGCACTGCCGTTGGCTGTCTTGCGGATCAGTTACCGGCTAAGCTTCCACCTTGCGGACGTCACCTGCGTTCAGCCTGTGTTGCATTGTCGCTCGTGCATATTCGAGTGGTCCATGGATGTCTGTCCCTCCAACGTAATGGTAGCTGACCTGGATTATGATGTGTGTGTGCGCCCTCTGTTGGCCCACAACCTGGAGTGTCACCGTGATGCCCGTTTATGGCATGCATGGATGTTTGAAATGCAGGCTGGAAACTGGACCTGGGAGATTCCACAAGTCCTTGTGTACAGTGAAAACATTGAGCAACTACCCGATTGGGCTTTGATACACATTGGAGCCAGTGGTTCGAGTCAGCACATCTGTCTTGGTCAGATGATGTATTACGTCGACGACATGTCAGATGTGGTGGATGACGATCGCTCATTGGATATGTTGGCCTACGCAGCTGCACTTGCGTTCATGGACGAGTGACAAGGTACCTGCAGCCGCAACTGGATGTGCCCCATTGCCTGTGTCCCGACGCCTGGTTGCATGTTGTGTGTCTGGTCACATGTACCATGACGACAGTAGACATGGCTGCATTGGCCTGGACTCATGATCCATGCGCGGACAACGAACGCGGGTTGGCGCTGACTTGTGTTGGTGATAGACTCCCCCGAGGTGGAAATGGGCGCTTTCCTATGTTTCTCATTCAGACATGCTGCTCCATTGGTCTGCAAATCGTGGCACTTCTCTTGGCCGTACTGACACACACTTATTGATTAAGTTTGCCCTCTTTCACTTGTCTCCAACTGTGTTGTGTCTTGATTTGCATGCCAATGTGTGTGTCACAGACTATCTGGCTCCCTGCCATACATGCATTGCTACCCTATCAGGACGGTGGGTTTGGACTTATGCATTGTCATGTCCCCGTTTCGAGCTTGGCCAGATGCGTATGGCCGTTTACCGGCACCAGGCGGGTGCACTTGTGTCCTGTGCTTGGTTGTGCAAATTTTGATGTTTGTATCACATTGTGTTCGATGTTGGGGTGCTCTGCTTCCTATGTGTGTGTGCAGCATTGTGTGTGAGATGTCCCTTCAGCTCTGATTTGGCTCACCCATCTCCCTTTCAGGCAGTGTGCTTGTTCAGTGGTGTGATGTTGCCGGGTTGTGTGACTTGTGCTCTTGGTTGGTGTTGTTACTCTTGGGCATGGTTTGTCTATAGTTGTGCTGTGCTTAATTGTGCATGTGTGCCATTGTGCCCATCTCCCCTTGTCCCCCTGGTCCCTGCTGGTTCCTCTCCCTGTTGCTGTTGTGTCTGTTGTCTTGGGCTGTTTCTGGTCCCCATGTCCTGCCACTGTCTCCAGACTGATGTGGTGGACAACATATCCTCCATGTCATCCAGCTCCTGGTGTGGCGCTGGCCTCCCACCTCCGGTGTGCATTGCTGCCTTCTTGTTGTCACCGTGTTTCTAATTGTTTATGCATTTCGCATCATTCTGGATGTTCTGGTTTTCTCAGGCTGCATTGACCTTGTCCAAGATGGCCTGCCATGTACAATGTACTTTGTTTTGTTGCCAATGGGGCTTGTGGGGTTGTATACTGGCCCGGGTTGCCTCCATTGTGCTTGGCTGCTGTTTTCTGTTTGGATTGTCTCTTTTTTTCAGGCGTTTGTTGTGCTTATTCCCACCTGCCGTGTGTGTCGCGGGCCTGGCGGGGCTTTTCCTTGCTTTCATCATCTCGAATGGGCTCCACGCACATTTTTTTGTGTTGTGGGTTGTGTTTTTATCTCCGTCGAGGTGGTTGTATCGCGGACATCTTGTAAATATACCCCTCAGGGTTTTCTCACAAGTGGAAAGGGACACAGGGTAAAAGTATGCCTCTAAGAGTGTCGATACTTACTTTTTAAAGAGTAGCTGTTTCGTTCTTCTGAGAGGGAAGAGTTGAAAGTTGAGGTCCAAAAAGTAGAGTTATGTTCCAATAACCTCTTTCAAGAATTGACCCTGGTAGAGGTCAAACACAGGCAACTCTATCTCATCCCATTGTTGAGCCTTATGAGATTAGAAGAAGAAACCAATATAAAGGCCTCGAGGAAACGCTTAGTTGCAACATACAAAAGAAATGAATATCCATGATGAACGTATTTCATTTGTAAGCAATCTTATAGCAAAAGAAAAAGAACAAACGAGGACCCCCATTTGAAGATATACCATCATTGGGGCAGCATTATGAATGTAAGAAACTACTCACAGCCTGAAAATGTATGCAGAAACGTTAGCAAATTGGTATCAGACAGATTTACATTCTTCCCACTGTTGTATGTGTTCCATCAGCTGGACCCAGACACGTGCCAGCAGTTGGCACTTCTAAACCATGTGCAGGAACATGGCATTGGCATTGCCACATCGCGGGCAGGCTGTTGATGCTCTCAGAAACATCACATGTCGGTAGTTAGTTGTGAGATGTGTTTGAAGCAGATAATATGTGCATTTCAGATGTGCATTGCATAAGACTCGTTTCACCTAATCTGAAGCCATGGATCAATTCTACGTACAAACAGTCGTCTCATTTGGACTTGTTATATGATGTGTACTCCAACATTCCCACCTACAGTGCAGCATAGAGCACCAATATCGCCTTGCAGCTCCACCCATGCATTATCAAGCACTGAAGGCAAGTGCTGGCTCAGCCTTTCCCACTGACCACGTGTTCCCAAGTGTGGAAACAAGTGTGTTGTGCTCAAGAAAGAAGCCTGCAACGCTGTATAAGTTGCCCAGCTGTGTTATTCCAGCCTCCTGCCATGGTGTTGAGTCATGGACACTAAGCAATGCCCTCAAGGCTGGCACGCTCCAGATGGACAGCTGTGGACCATAAGGGATCCCTGCACATCGAAGTTCTATATATCTAATCCAGACAACATACGCAAGCCCACTCAATCTTCTAGCTAGACCCCTGGGTGTGACCAGCCATTTTAATATGCCTTTAAATCCAAGGTCTGCTTACACACATCTGCCCTCCCCTATCTTGTCCCTGGTTATCCATCGCATGGGCCATTGCAGTTGCACCCCTGCAAAGTACAACTCTAGGTCTGGTAACTTGAGGCCACTCTCCACCATAGGGCGCTGAAGTATTGGAATCGAGACCTGCTTCTGGGCGGTTCTCTATATGAGCTCAGATTGCAGTTCTCTCAGAGTCCTAAAAAACAATCTGCTCAGGAGCACCGGTAGAGCTGCAAAAAAATATAAGAGTTGCAGGAGAACCAGAATCTTTGCAACTGATGCACGACCCATAGGTGGTAGGGGCAGTCATGTCCAAAACTGCATGGATTGCTAGAATGAGGTCAGTGCCCAACCAGGGTTTCTCTTGAGAAGATCCCTATCCTTAAGATAGACATTCACTCTACAGTAGTGGTTTTCTTGAACCTCTAGGGGAGGCGCACCAGTCTCGATATGTCTTGGTGTTCATGCTCCACTCAATGTAAAGGGAAAACACAGGATTTACCCCAATTCACCCTGTGGTTTATTAAGTCACCAAAGTGGTTGAGAAATTCATGGAGGGCCGGCAGAGTGCATGCATGACCCCTCAATTACACTAGCACATCGTCAGCATACTGGGATATAGTATGCCAGTCTGCCCCCACCTGAATGCCCCAAGCAGGGTCCCTGTGGCACAGCAGGGCTGACAGGGGCTCCATGGCCAGTGCAAAAAGCACAGGTGGGAGAGAGCAAATCTGTCGGGCCCCCGTCTCTATGACAAATCACTGAGATTTGTAACAGCCAGTGTGCACTCTCACCAGTGGTTCAGTAAATAATAACTTGACCCACCCAAGAAATGTAGGGCTCATCCCCAGGGCCTCCAACCCTCGGAGTAGATACGACTAGCCCAGCATGTCAAATGTTTTTTTGAAGTCTAGGGAGACCACCACAGGGAGGCCAGCTGCCTCTGCCATCGCGCCCATGATGTGGCATAGTCACTGCATGCGGTAGTATGTCACACTCTGAGAAACTAATCCGCATTGTTACAGGTGGACATGCAAGCCAAGCAGCCTATTTGCGAGGACCTTGCTTAGTATCTTATAACCAATGTTTAGTATTGGCAATGGGCAGTAGGAGTTCAATTTGTGTGGATCCCTGCTAGGCTTTGGCAGGACCACGATAGGGGCCCCTTGAAGGGACTCCAGTAGTGGATCCTGGTGATGTGCTTCTCGGTACACCTCCAACAATTTAGGAGCAAGGGTGGCCCTAAACACTGCACAATTATCCACAGGGAACACATCTGTGCCCACTATCCTAGCATCTGTTTAATCTCCATTTGGATCTCCTCTATCTGCAGGAGTTTTTCTAATTCCAAAAGCTGCAGCAGGGTCAAACAGGGGGGAGCCACTCCACCAGGTATTCCCTCACCCTCTCCGTGGGGGGGAGGGGTTCCAGTGGGGGAGAATAGAAATGCTTGTAATATGTTATGTTATGTTATGTTATTTATATTTTAAAGCGCACTGATACCCCAGCAAAGGGGCGTCCAGGCGCTCAGACAGGTACTGTAACATAACAGGCAGAATAAAAGAGGGCTATTCAGAAGTAGAGAACAAGAGCGTTTTAATAGTACGCCTAAAAATGAACAGATCATTCAAAGCACGGGTGTGTGCTGGAAGCGAGTTCCATAGTCCTGCAGCAAGCACCCGGAAAGAGCGTCCACCCATTCTGCTGAGTTTAAATCGAGGGCAGATCGCCAAATGCAAGGCCTCAGATCTAAGAGATCTCCGAGGGATATAAGGGGTCAATAGATTGACCAGAGCTGGTGGGGAAGAAAGTTTCAAAATTTTGAACGCCAGGCAGAGTGCTTTAAACTTAATCCTCTGCCTGACCGGCAGCCAATGAAGAGAAGAGATAGTGCCGGAGACAGAGCAATGCCTGGGGAGACCAACAATGGCCCGTGCCGCAGCATTTTGCACCCTCTGAAGTCTGGCTACCTCAGCCTGGTTAGCCCCCAGCATCAGCGCACTTCCGTAGTCCAGCCGAGATAGTATAGAGGCTTGGACTACGAGCTGCCGGGTTGGAGGATCGAAATATTTAAGGACCGGCCTTATGCCTCGCAATATGCCGTAACATGTACCTGCAACCCTCTTCGAATGCCCAATGAAGGTGAGCGCAGGATCCAACCAGATCCCTAGATTTTTCACCTCTGAGACCGGTATGGGAGTGACACCCAGTTCTGGAGGCCACCACTGATCACCCCAAAGCTCAACATGTTTTCCAAAGACCATCACTTCAGTCTTAGTAGCATTCAATTGTAGGCAGTTGGTACAAAGCCAATTGGCTACCGCTACGAGTTCAGCTCGGAATCTGGGAGCCTCTACCTCAGGGTCTCCACTCAGTGTCACCGCTAGCTGTGTGTCGTCCGCATATGAGGCCATTGTCAGACCCCACTGTTTGACGACTCCCGCTAGCGGTTTCACATACAAGTTGAACAGAGTGGGACTCAACGAGGAGCCCTGAGGGACTCCCAGATCCAAGGGATGGATAATGGACTGGCCAGGTGGTATAGCCACTTTAAAGGTTCGATCAGATAGAAAAGATCGAAACCACTGAAGAGCGATTCCCGTGACTCCGGCTTCCTCTAGGCGTTGAATCAAAATGCTGTGGGACACAGTATTGAAGGCAGCGCTCAGGTCTAGTAAAAGGAGCGCTGCCGTACGCACGGAATCAAGCATCAGGCGTAGATGCTCGATAATGTGGAGTAGGGCGGTCTCTGTACTGTGTCCAGAGCGAAAGCCATTTTGACTGGAGTCCAGAATCTGATGACGGGCCAGATGGTCAGATAAAATGGAATTGACATGTGCCTCGGTCACTTTAGCGGTCCAGGGCAAGAGAGATATGGGGCGATAATTTTCGGGCAAGAGTGGATCTAAGGTAGCCTTTTTCAGAACTGGGGTGACTACCGCCTGCTTCCAGAGGGAGGGGACTACTCCGGTTGTCAAAGACAAATTAATAAGGGTCAATATCGGACCACGGCACAGCGGAGAGAGCATACTAATGAGGGCTGGCTTCAGTGGATCCAGGGGAGAACCTGACTTGATCTTAAGGCTAAGTTTGTTAAAGCCCTCCAGAGACAAGTCTGGTAGGGAAGCCAGAGTCTCATGATCCACGAGAATAGGGTCAGCTAACACTGGGTCCGGCCGACCCACATCAAAACCCCTGTATATGTTCTGCACTTTCTCAAGAAAAAATACTGCCAGTTTCTCGCAGTGTGAGTCAGTGCAGATCTCTGCCGAAGTAGCTCTCTTGTTTGTGAGGTCTTTTAAGACCTTGAATATTAGCTTGGAGGGGTTGGTGCTGGCTTGAAATTCCCGAGCATAATAATCAGCCCGAGTTCTGCATATAGCTCTGTGATAAGCTCTAAGTTGGACGAAATATGCAGTTTTCAAGGCTGGATCATAAGCTCTCCTCCAGTTCCTCTCCGCCCTCCGGCAAGATTTTTTTTGCTCGGCAAGGGACTCGTTATACCATGGGCTAGGTGTTTTAACAAAGCCTTTCGACCAGCGCAAGGGTATGAGGAAGTCTAGAGCAGCCGTAATCCAAGAGGAAAACATCTGATAGCCCTGCTCCACACTCAGAAGAGGGCTCAAGGGGTTCTGCTCTAGTAGTCTATAAAAATCCTCCAACTGAAGCTTGTGCCAGTGCCTTTTAAGAACAAGCCTATCCACCGGTTTAAATGGCTTATCGTGGATAGGACAGAACACCTCCACAAGCAAATGGTCAGTCCATCCCACCGATATCGGGTCAGACACCTTCATCCTCTCGATCGTAGTAAAAAAAGGGTCTAGGATATGTCCTGCGATGTGAGTGGCAGATGTGAGTGAACACTGCATTAATGTCCCCCTGGGTGTGTACTGTGTGACCCTTTATTAAAAAGTCATCCCTTTGCCGTGTTCAGACCCATTTTTTCTTGAATTATACTAGTGGTAACTGACTCTGGCTGTACTCTTGGCCCTGCTAACCAGGCACAGCGCCAGTGCTATGTTTAAAAAGGTACATGTAATAAGGTACATTCACAATTGGCAATGACAGACTCCATAAGTCTCTAGTAAATAATAGGGCCAGAGAGTGAAATCTACCTATGAGTTCCTAGTATATAATGTGGCAAGGAGGTTTAGAGGCCCAGCAGATTTACTGCACTTGAATGTGTGTGCTGCTGTGTGCCTGCTGCCCTTTTCAAGGCAATGCTGCCTTGCAGCTGTCTATAAAAGTAAAATCTCACAATTGGTATTGACAGACCCTATAAGTCCCTAGTATATAATAAGACTAGGGGGTTTAAACTACCTAGACATCCTTAGTATATCATAGGCCATGAAGGTTTAGAGGCCCAGCAGATTTTCTGCACTTGCATGTGTGCACTGCTGAGTTCCTGCTGTTATTTTAAAGGCCGCCTGGCTCTGCAGACTGCCTTTAAAAGTTCATTTTGTACAACTTCAACCTCGGTGGTACACACATTTTAAAAGTGATAATCTACCTTGTGTTTACGTATGAGGCACACCCAAGGTCTCCCCTAGGTGTCCCAGGGGTGAGGGGGCAATGTAACCATAATCTTTTAAGATGCTTTATATGCCATGGTGATGGAAACATTGCCCATTTAATGTTTCCCCATTGTAGATACGTATCTCTATGGGTTAACATTGCAATATTTTCTTTTAGGTATAGCTATTGTTAGGAAAGGAGCAACATATCATTCAAGGACTTCAAATATTGGTATTGATAAATTCAACAACTTGCAATTGTTGAATTTATCATAACTGGTACAGAAGAGAATTTATAGAACTTCTGTTAGCCACAATCCAGTCTTTCAGGGGTCTCTGCTGATTGGTCAGCCTTAGGAGGCTTACCAGGCTGCGTTGATTGGGTGATAAGTGGACTGGCCCAAGCAGAGGTTATCTGATTGAGGGAACTCTGAAGCTGAGGAGAATAAGTCATCAAGAGGGGGCTGGGTAAATCTAACTGAGCTTAAAGAGAGAGCAGATCCTTAAGGAATGCCAGGCGTACCTACCCTAACATTCTGTTCCCCAGCTTGATCGCAGTCTTAGGACAGGAATTCACAGAGGTCAGGGGGAGGAGACCTAATGGAAATGAGCCACACTGCGGGATGGTTTAGCCAACTCTTACTCCTCTTTAGAGAAATCATCCATGTTGGAGTTTGGAAGTGCAGTGCTTGGTGGGACAAGAAGATGCCACACTTTTGAGGAAGTTGTCATGAATTTGGGTTTCCCCAACATCTCATTGGACAGATGCCCCCCCTGTTTGTCACCCCGGAACATTGAATAAGTATGTGAGAGCTTCATAGTCTCTCAGATCAACTTCCTTAAAATACAAGGAGGAGAAGGACTGCTTTGGTAGAATCTGGCTCTGCACTCAAAGGCCTGCACTTGGAATGTCTGTGCCCGCTGCACAAACTGGTAATACAGCTCTGGGAACTGTGCCTGTTTAAAGCAGGATTGAAGAGTGGACTTCCTGCAAGCTGCAGGTTAACAGAGCCCACCTGCAACAACTCCACAAACAGTCTCCATCCTGGAGTGTGTCCAGTGGAATTTTCAGGATTTTACAAGGTGCATTGTGGGAATTGTAGTCCAGACATCCCCGACACCATCTTTGAACTGGTGATTTGGACACTTTAAACCTACAAGAAAACCTCCAGGAAGCACTTCCTGAAGTTTGGAGAACTTTTGTGAATAAGCTCAATAAGGTGAAAGACCAGACATCAAGAGTCAAGCAGATTACCTTCAACCCTGACCCGGACAGGATTTCAGGTTTGTCCTGCTGAAATCTCCGGAGTTCCACACTTACAGGAATTGACCGGGATCTTGCAGAAAGTAATGCCGGTAAACCCTCAGCAAATCTGGCCTGCTGTGGAGGGTCAGGCGATGTCGGAAGAAAAAATTCTAGCAAAGTTTCTAATTGTGAATGTGACCTGGGCCTACCGCTTGGTTTATAAGAAGAGGGCTCCATCGAGATCGGCCTCAAACTTTGAGTTTGTCCAAGTTAAGCGCAACCAGTTTTCCCAGAGTAGCAATATAATATAATTTTATCATTTGGTGTGGGGTTTCTATCGTGTGTTGTGTCTTCCTTATTTGATGAATTGGTGTTTTAAAATGTTTTACACTCCTGTCTCCTAAGTTAGTCCGTACTGCTCATTGTCCTACCAAGGGTTGATCAAGGGGCTAATTTACTTAGACCTTTACTGGAACCTATACGGTGTTGGTGGGCTTATTACTAGGGGTAGGTGCAGGTGCAGGGGTCAGCAGTCTGAATACCAGAAACGATAATCTAATCGGCTATGTATCTGGTGTACCTGGGCATAATTTGAGTATTCTGCTTCCCCGGGGTGTGCCAAATGCCAGATTTCATGTAAGTGGGGCATCCTGGACCACTGTTGGAAGTGCTTTGTTGCCTGTATACCCTGCATGCCTGGTAGAGGGGGTAGTGAGCGTTCAAGACCTGTGTCATGTATGCAGTTGAAATACCCTTCCCACAACCCCAGAGCTAGGGGGTCAAGTAACATGGATGGTGACAGAGTATCTAAAAACTCTTCCTGGAGGGTGTAAGGCATGTAGCTAGACACCACTGAAAAGGGGCACCCATCCCAGGTCCCCTCCAAATTCACATAACAGCCCTCCTCATCAGCTAGAACCCAGGTTTTCACAAATGGCACCTTTGGAGCCACCCATATCAGGATCCCCCCATGCATATGCAGAGTATACCTGCCCACTCCATCGCCTGGTGACCTTCTCAGCCTCCCTCTTAGTTAGTTGTGCCTTGGCCACGCCGTCCCTGTGAACCCACTGAAAACATTCAGTGGGTTCAGTCAGTAGCATGAGAGAAGTGCTCAAGGAAAGCACAGAGGTGACTAAGACAGCATTTCACTCTTATTATATAATGTATGAGTGCACATTTCTGATGGGATATATGATGTCATCAATGACGTAATCCCCATGTAGGGCATGGTATCAATTTCACAAACTAGAATCATAAGTAATCATAATTCCCAAAACATTTGACTATGCCACAAATATATTATTTTAATCAGTCCACATTTTTAACTTGTTCTGAAAAGTATGTTTTTCAAATATAAGAGAAGAGTGTTTTAATACATAATATGTAGTTTGGACAGTGATTAGCGAAGCAAAGGGAAATCGCCTTACTTATCATTGCATGGCCCATGTAAACTCTGCGACAAGATAAAGCTTTTAGCACATTTTCTTTCACATGAAAACCCCACTCTCCCACTTGCCTTGAACAAACGTGTTATCACACTTAGGTGTCAGAAGCTTGAGTGTTTTTTTTGTAGGTGTCTTCAGACTGCAATCTGCCCATTGCACAGTGTCCCCAAGAACTAGGGATTACCTTTCGATTACCAAGAGCTGCATCTGAAAACCCTCGAACATAAATGCACAAAGCACTCCAGCCTGGATCTTTCCACATTAAATGTAACCTGAAAATTGCAATTCAAACCCAAAAGGAAGAAAAGGACACGGTTGCTAAGCCCTTACAATCAACTGTAGCAAGGCACACTTATATTATTTATAACAGAATGCCAGGAACGTGTCCTTTCCTTCCCTCAGACAGCATCACTTCAGAAAACCACTCAACTGTAAGAACTAGGACACCGGAACCTGCAGCGGGAAGGCCTTCTAAAAATGAAGCAAGCCGGATTTGACGTAAATTGCTGTATATCCGAAATAATTTATATGTACTTTTCAGCTTTTGGGAGAAAACATCCCTTTTGGGGGTAGCCTGATTTTTTTGACCCAAGTATATTGGGTAAACAGTGAATTTAAAATTGCAAATCTTTATGTCCACCACTTTGAAATGTAGCTACTTTGAATGGAAATCGAGGTAATATTTACCTCGAAAATGTATCTGCATCGTCAAACATTGACCTGCATTACATACTCCGCATTAGAGGTGTTTTGAATACAATTAAAGTGCAGCCGCTAAAAGATTTGACCGACTTCGGTGCGGCTTGCACACCTGACTGAACATCTGCACTTTGTGGTGTCTACAAGTTCATTTATATTTCAGTTCGTTATTTAATGTTGTGAAGTGCTGCACGTCCCCTTTTGACCGCTTCTGTGCGCTTCAGAGTAAACTAGTGGAGCAACTGCCAGAGTTAGTGGGTCTTGCTGAAAATGTGACAGAGGCTACATGTTTGTTTTCACATTTTTTTAAGCTTAAAAATAAATGATGAATGCATAGTGTATCTTGTCTTAAATCTGCCTGGGGATGAGAGAACTTGTGACTCCAATGATATCGAAATGTTACACATTGCTTTAAAAAAATATAATAGTGACTAAGGAAATGATGGTGATTGACATATGGATGGTAGTTGTGCTACATCAGTACACTTGAGAAGTTTTCTGTTCTTGTACATTCCGATACCAGCCGCTCCCTTTATTTTTCCCTTTCCCTTTCCCTTTCACTGTCCCTGTCCCTTTCACTTTCCTCCTATCTTTTACCCCTTTCCCTCCCCCTTCCCCCTCCTCATTCCCTCCCTCCAAGTAAATCAACAGTAACAACCAGCTCACCAGATCATTAAACAGGACCACAAACAACCAAAGAAACGACCCACCCATTGAAATGTCAGACCAGACCTTCTGCCACTTCCTGACAGCCCTTTAAGGCCAGTCCGACCCTGGTCCTTCCTTTCTCCCTCCCTCTCTCCCTTCCCCCTCCCTATTTTGTATTTTGTCATGTTTGTTATGGTAGTAGTTATGCAGCCATTTCAGATCATGTATGTGTACATATGCTGCATCATGATAGCGTAAAAGAATTAAACAATAGATATCAAGCTATCTTGAAATGTAGGTTATTTGCTTCAATGCACGAAAATAATTATCAGCAAAATCGTCTCGTTATTGTAAAATGTTGGAATGCTGCATTCTAAAGTAAGTTAAAAAAAATCAGAGCTATGCCCTTAGCTTTGAGGTAAACGAGACATGCCTTGAGTGGGATGTCTCTACCAGGTGCAAAACGCTCTTAAAAACGTCGAAGGATTTACAAGCACTCTGGATATTATGGCATCAAAAAGCAACGTGAATGCTTTTTGAGTTATGAATTTTATTTAAAGTGCATAAAAATGTCCTTTCCCCGTGTATGCATTGAGCAGAAGACAGCAGGATCACCAGCCAGCACTCTCACTTGAATACTTCCTGCTACAAGGTAAGAGTGGCAGGGTGGACTGGAAATCATAATCAGCCCAAACAAAAATGATGATACCAGCCCCACTATGCAGGAAGCCAAGAGCAACAAGCATTGGCATGGCCAAAAGGTCTCGCCTTTGGAACCTTATAAGTGTTTAGCCAGAGATATTGACTTTGCCTATGTCTTTAAGCTGTGCTGTACAGAAGACTGCAGCATGCTAAAAAGTTATAATAAAGAAGTGTCAGAAGCATTTTTATTACTTTATATATGACCAAGAAAGCATTGTGTACAACTGAAAGACCACATAAAAAAAGTATTAACAATAAATAATGTTTATTTTGTCCTTTCAATGCTGGCAAGTTCTATCTGCCTGTCCCAATGGTTGCTTGTTATGTATGATTAGTTGGGGAGGAGGGACATGCAGAAGAACAGAGGAAGTTGCGAAATTCAAGGCAACACAGAAAGAAACCTTAGTCATCAGTCAATGGGAGAAAATCCCAGCTGGAAACCTTTGTTTCAAGTTGGGGGGCAATGTGGCTCATAATCCGTGGCAAAGTAGATAGCATCTAAAGGAAACACTTCTCTGCTCCACAACAGTTGAACAAGTCCAGAGCGAGTACCAGTCAATCTCAGGCAAAGTCTTCAATTTTTAAACTGTTTTTGGAGCGGAGAATAAAATCAGTCTTGGTCTGTTACTGGCCTCTGTGATGGATTATTGCTGTGGAAATTGTTTATTAAAGTTATGCACTTAATGGATCCTACTCCAAGAGACCATGGCTTTACCTCTATTTTTATAGGTAGATGTTGTATTAACAGCAAATAGTGGGAACCAATTTTCTTTCTGGTACAAGAAACTTAAGGGGTTTGTCTGTTGTTGGGCTCTTGGGCTACAATCTGGGAGATGTATGTTCAAGCTCTTAGTTCATTATGGTTTTCACTATGGTTTTCACAGTACATTCTAAGGGCCTCAGTGAATGTGCTGTTAACTAGGAGCAGCTTGTAAAAACGTTCAGGATTCTCAGAAAGACAATCAATCATACCATTGATCAAGAAGTAACCCAATTAAGAGTCCAAATTAGTCTCCTGAAATAAGGGACCTAGTTAGAGGAGACATACTGCACATAAGTAGAACTATGGAACTATTACTATTACATTTAAAGAGCTCGTGAATGTTATGAATAAACTCTGCTTTCAATAAAACTGCACTCCACTTCTCTGCAACCAGATGAGTTTTGTAAATGGATGCAAGTCCCGCAGTTACTGGCTATCACATTGAAAGGACCTCAAGGGCAAAAGGAGATCAAGGAGGAAGGTAGTGGGAAGGTGAACATTCGACGGTGGAACTTGGTATTTTTTAGGCTTTGTTTTGTTAATTACAACCAGAGAGCATTGCAATATTAATGGCACAACAAGGTAAAAGTGATCCACGATAGAGCAGTACTGCGAGTTTACTTGCAACAAATAGTCTTTTCAAGTGACAGAAACACCAAGGGGTCTATTTCGATTCGGGAAAAAAAACGTCCATACGATTTGTATCCGGAGCCCTCTCCGTACGAATCGTACCCGTCCGAGTCGCGAAGTACGATCCGTATTCCGTGAATCCGTCCAAATCGTCACGATCTGTACGCATTGCAAGGCTGAAACCGTGAACCGTACGACTTGTACACATACCGTACGACTCGTACACATGCCGTACGACCCGACGAGTACGATCTGGACCGGGGTATGAGGACGCGATTCGTACGGTCCACGTCAGGTAAGGGCGAGTCGTACGGAAAAGCACACAAACACATTCACACCGTACGGTGCGTACCCCCCATGATCGCAGGGGTACGCACCGTACCCCTGCGATCATGGGGTGTACGAGCCATACCCCCATTGTATGATGGGTGTACAAGCCATACCCCCATTGTACGATGGGTGTACGAGTCGTACCCCCATCGTACATGGGGTACAGCTCGTACACCGATCGTTCAATGGGGGTACGGCTCGTACACCGATCGTTCAATGGGGGTACGGCTCCTACACCGATCGTTCAATGGGGGTACGGCTCGTACATCGATCGTACAATGGGGGTACGGCTCGTACACCGATCGTACAGTGGGGGTACGGCTCGTACACCGATCGTACAATGGGGGTACGGCTCATACACCGATCGTACAATGGGGGTATGGCTTGTACACCCCATGATCCCAGGGGTACGGTGCATACCCCTGCGATCATGGGGGGTACGCACCGTACCCGGGGGGGCCGTTCCGTACCTGTTTCGGCGCAAACTCTGCTTTTACGGCTGTTTTCAGCTCCTGTAGAAAAAGGGTCGTACGTTGCGTACCCGACACGCATCATACTTGCTGGGTCGTAAAAACCAGCCGCGAACCGTACAAATTTTGCATACAGCGGGTTCCGAGGGAGAATCGTACGGAGATTAGAGTCGTACGGTGTCTTGTACGACTCGTACGGAGTACGGCTCCTCGTACGAATCGTACTTCGTCGTACGTACGGGGGACGTTGCAGGGTACGATTCGTACGGGGAAAAAGCTCCGAACGGCTATTCGGAGCGTTTTTTCCCGTATTGGAATCGACCCCCAAGTAGCAAAACACAGTATAATATACGAGCAAAGAACTCACTGGCCAAACTGACTCTGCAGGACAGTCCATCTGATGGTAGCTTTAGCCCTGCTAATGTAAAGACAATGCCTGCAGATACTGCAGCCAGGGGACAAGACAGCAGTACTGCAGTTCTTGGTGCCTAAAGGAAGTTATAGTCATGCCTTTGCGACAAACGTATGAGAGTATTGAAGCAACACTACCCACTCGACATTAGTTGTACATAGCAGCAGCATGGGAAGGTCTAAATACTTAGACGCCTCCATCCAGCTGTAGACAATAACGAAGTGTCAGTATCTGCAACAAAATGAAGGGGCCCAATGATGCGAAGATACTGCATTAATGTTTTTTAGTCTACTACAGTCCGGTCGAGATTCATGTATGTAAAGTATGTAAAATCATAGAATATTTCATGCTGGTGAATAAAAATCAACTTTGTTTCCACAACATTTTAACCAGAGGGGAGAAACGGAAGAATATGAAGCACATCTGAATAAGTAGTGGAGATATCGAATGCTAAGTTCCAAATAGCTCAGTTTTACATGCAAGTGATAACATACTTGCATTTTTCAGTAGTGTGACAATGTAAACCCATTCTTTTTCACATACTGGCTTCCAATCTTCAAAAGTTTATTTGCTCCATTGGGTTCTTTTATTGCCAATTGCTACCCATATTAAGTGCCCTGGTATACCCCGACTTTAGCATGTTAGCAGTGCCACAGACAAAGATTGTTTTTTCATGTGAGCAGAGGCACAGCATGCTTGTAAATCACATTTTTAGTCTAGGTCAACAGCATTCTGAGGTCATAGTCTTGGCCTACATTTCACAGTGAAGGTGTTTTTGTCTTTTAGTTTAAATTTTGGCTAAATTGCTCGATGCAAATACCATGAATTGAAATATTGAGTGGTTGTCCCCAATCAACAGTGACCAATCCTCGACACTGGTCCTCTCGCAAGTGAACGTATTATTTCTCAGTATTGCTAGATAGAGGTAGAGACAGCTGAAGCATGAATTGAAGCCAATGTTATTTTAGCAAGAGCCTTTGCTGTGCCCCTCCAGACTCACAAAACTCCACATGCAACTATTTCAAGTGGTTCTCAAGAATCCTGGGTCCCGCCCTCTTTCCTTTCCAGGAACGTGGGCCAGGAACCCAACATTTTCTTCGAAATGTGCAAAATGAATTAGGAGGTTATGAATGCGGATTCTAACAGGAACACCCTGCATTCTAGTAGCTCGCCTAACATAATGATCTAGTTGGAATGAGTTTGCATTTATGGGTTCAAGGGACTTTACACTCAGACCATATTAACATCTCCCCCCCACACACCAGTTGTGCACCAACACAAAAGCCACTGTACGCAAACGTCCGACTAGACAGTAATCGGGCACTCGTCCGATTTTATACCCCAGAAAAGATGCAGCCTATCCGATTAATAGGCTGGGTTCCTACAGTGTCAACAGCGCCCTCCAACAAGGAAATCAGATCAGAAGCGTGCGCCTCGGAGGATGGTCGAGCATGGCTGGCTACATGGAAGCCATAACTATTCAGGGGACGCCTTCATGCTGCGCCGAGTCACGCGGCCACCAGGTAGAAACTGCTCACTCCAGCCAGCCTCATCACGGGACACGAGAAAAATAAAATTCAACAACAAGCCTGGGAGTGGTGCGCGCACTGCAAGAAATTGAAAGTAAGCAGCTGGCACCCGACCGTGCTGCTGCTCCCTCCCGAGACCCCTATGCCATGGGAGTCAATGTTTAGAGAGAAGGCGGGACATGCACCCACCTTTAGCCAATTGCGGGCGTTCAATTTTTGAAAGCCACGCGCAGAGGCCAATGGAATGTGTGGGAGGAGGCCAACCCACAAGGAGAAGTCTCTTGGAAGCTACAGTGATTTCAAGAGGCCCTCTGCTTAGGGAGGCGCATGCGTGCTGCGCGCTGCGCTAGGCGAGACCCAGAAAGGAGATTGGGGCTTGGTTAGATCATGGTAGCCCATCTTGTTCTGAATGAGGTCTGTTAGCCTGCAGCCTACTTGGGAAATGCCAAAGTGGCAGAATGACCAGCCTGACCCTGATGGGTGGCCAGGGCTCTGGCGCACTCTTAGTATGGGGACATATGCCATGTAAATAAGACCCTCCTTCTGCAAACTCTGCCTTGGGGAACGTTTTCCCATTACATTGCTGACAGAGGCTGCCCGCACCTGGCCAAGAGTAGCACTAACATTTTACTGTCCATATTTTGCGTGCTGTGGGATTGTATAGGCTACAAAGAGAACAGAGGATAACTGTGAGGTCCCCCAGGGTGTGGGGAGAGCCAGGAAACTGTTGACCCCTGTGGCAGAGGCCCAGGGAGCCCCTTCTCTGAAGGGAGGGCCACTATTCCCTCTCTTCACAGTATATTTATTTCAACACAGTTTGTCAATGGAGGTTATAAATGATCCTGCCCATTTTAAAATTCACTGGGTGCTATGTGTTCGTACTTGTGTGTTATGGGCAGGGGTACAGACAACAAACACACTGTGAAAGCTGTGGCTACTGTGCCCCACTGCATTTGCTTCAGGTCAGGGGGTGCCAAAAAGCGTTGTATCATTATAAAAGAGCCCGTTGTCATCAGAGATCCTACTACAAGGGTGCCCTTCATATGTGCCCCCATATGTGGCAAGGGTTGCCTCATTTTAAGCCACACCTTTGACTATACAACCTAGACACACAGACTAGGGGACAGATAGCCATGAGAATTAACTGTTAACTCTGGGACAAGCACACACACATATATGCCCACTGTGTTTGCGTTTAAAATAGTTTATTAGTTAATTAAAACCATAAACATGTACAAAGCATATATTTGGCATATTTATCAGATTAAAAAAGAAATGTAAAAAATAACATTTCATTTCCATTTATAAACCAATCCAATTATGAAAACCAACAATTAATTTTGCAATGAAAAAACACATCCTCCCTAAAGAAGGCTAGAGGAGGCCCGTGTAGATGATACCTACAAAGTGAGTGGAACTAGTTGTGTAATGGAACCACACATGCGATTGCCAAACATGCGAGTTCCACGCAGTCTGAACCTAGCAAGTCTTAACCACGCATATGCCTTTACCACGCATGCCTTTACAATGCAATATGTGTTGTTAAGGCATGTATGGCAAAGACATATGCATGGTTAAGACTTTTCAGTTAAGTGTAAGTACCCCAATCCCTGCCCCCGGCTCTGAGCCCTAAAACGGCTCCACAAGACCCCCCTGAGACCTAAAACGATTCCCTTCCCCAAGTACTAGAACGTCCCTATCCCCCAAGCCCTAAAAGGTACCTCAATCCCTTCCCCCGCCCTGAGCCCTAAAAACTTCCCCAACCCGTAGCTCTGAAAACAACCCAAAACCCTTAAAAACTACCCCACCCCCAAAAGGCAGCCCCAGCCCCACCTACCTCAGTGTCCTCTCCCAATCCTTCCTGCTTCCGCCCATTTTGACAGTTAGACCACACACTGCCTTAACCACGCATATACAACGCATATGCGTGGTTAAGGCAAGTGTAATAGCGCTTGCGTTGTTGGTACATGCATGGCTCTGCCCACGTTGTTCCGACCGTTTCAAATGGAACAAGGCCGAGGTCCTCTGGCAGTGTAGTCCCAAGGGTCTTAATCAAGCTGTGGGGCATTGTTGATTTTGGGAAGCCCACCATAAACACCCATTCCTAGCCTATTGGAAGTAAGGTGACCACTATAAGTGTCAGGTGCGTTTGTACAACAACTTCAACAAGGCGGGGAATGGGATAAACATACCCTTAGTAGCCCACCGGGGCGGTAATATACGGCAGGGGGGTAGGAAATTGCCATGCCCCTAGCAGCCCACCATAAGCCTAGGTATATGCCCACTGTTAGAGGGACAAATAGACACTTACAATGGGGCTGAAGTCAAAATGGTGGTGGATGTATGAAAAGTAAAAAAGAAATATCCCTGAAGTGTGGAAAGTTTTTTACATTTTATCTCTTTTTTTCCAAGGCTCCCAATGACTCGCACAGCGACCTACGCAGGAAATATCAGTGATATGCACCCTGCTAAAATTAGTGATTGGCAACCAGACCTGTGACCCGGCAGCCTTGTGAAGGATGCACCACCAGCAGTGGCAGCTGGGGAATTTTAAAAGTGCTGGGACATAATGTGTATTCCTGAATCTAATATACTGAAATGATCGATGTAACAGCATACGTTTACTGCATTTTTTATAGGATCCAAATGGGGCATTTTACAGCACTCCTGATGACCTAACTGCGGGGACAGGGGTCCACTCCTGGTCAAATCTGGAAGGGTGAGGCCACTGGACACTAGACAGAACAAGCCTCAGGAGTCATTCAAAGGCTGGAAAGTAGCATGTCCCCAAGCCGGTTGCCCATCTGGGTGTCATGTCTCAGAGTCAGAAAGGCAACTACAAGCCCAGGCTGACTACCAGGAGGAAGGGGGTGGTGAGTCTGTGCTGACCTGGTCCAGTAGGGCACTGCAAAGCCTTGTATATTCTTAACTCTAATACATCAAATATTTCATCTTGCTTTTCTTCCATTTGAGAATAGCTATGGAAGCCAGAGAATAAATTATGCAGTGTTTTTCAGTTCCACCAACTTGTATCATGTCATCTATGATGAGGCAGCCGGAGGGTTTCATCTTCGAAAATGGCGATGAAGGCAATTAATAAAAACAATAATAACTAGGGGTGGGGAGAAGCAACTGGAGACACTCTCGGCTGACTTTTATTGCAACAGTAAATGATTCTGGGACTTCACTCGTTGTGCCATATTGGACTACACCTGAAAATCCCATTCTCTTGGAGGTTTATTACACATTACAATTTACAGCATTGCAGATAATATTGCTGCCCTTGCAGCAAATTACATAAGTATGAGTTCTTGATTTACTATAAGAGCGTATTTTCAAAATTCACGTCACACTTCTTCATGGATGAGAAAGATCTCAGAACATCTTGGTTTATCTTCTTTTGGAATAAATCTGGCATAGTTAACTTCCATCTTAAGGATGTGTCTGGTAAGAGTTGTAAACTTCTCCTTGTAGAAGTGATTTTCTGCACGAAATATCGTTGATCATAGAATATACCTTTCATTGATATAGCTCAGTGGGTTGAGGTTCTGCAATAGACGTACGTGAAACAGGCCATCCAGGTTTGAATAAAACCCTCATTCGTTTGTTAGCTATACCATAAGTATTGCAAGGGGTAATATAATTACTATTACTTAAGTGTGTTGAGACAATTGAGTTTGTAGCATTTTGGGGTAAAAAAGTAATCAACAAATACATTTGGGCTGCATAGATATATACAAAAAGAAGTCTTTATTTTCAGTATTGTTTACTTCAAATTCATACAATTATAAGTTAAAATATATGCACACATTGGGAATTACTCAATGCACTCTGGCAGGTTGTTGAAAAGTGGATTATTAGCAGTTGTAACTATATATCCACCACTAACACAGCCTAGTGCTCAGAGTAGGTCTCAGAAAATTATTCCCTTTTCTGAAAGTCGGACTGCTGGAGCTTTTCAGCGGGAAGAAGCAGCAGGGCAGGCCGGCTTGCAGTTGAAGGTCGCCGGCTTGGCTCTCGCGGTTACATGGGTCCCCCTCTAGAGCTTTTTTTCAAAGTTGCTCCAAAGTTCTCCAAAGTTCTGGAACTTCTTCCTGGAGTTCCTCTGGTAGTTCCAAAGTGTCCACAACACAATCCAAGGGTCTGGAATCTCCAAGATGCTCCTTGAAAGTTTGGAAATGCAGTTCCCACAATTCACATGGACAAAACCTTTACAAATCCATTGGACTCACTCTAAGCTGGGAATTCTTGGTAGTGATGGTCCAGGGGAACTCTCTTAACCTGTAGCTTGCAGGTAGTCCACTCTTTATTCCTCTTGAAGCAAGTACGGTTGCTGTAGTTCCAGATTGGGCAGCAGGCGCAGTCACTCAGTGTGCAGGGCCTTGTTGGTGCAAATCAAACTTCCAGCTTGGGCTCTTCTTCTTCTCTTAGTTGCAAGCAGCTGATCTGAGAGGATAAGCCCCTGTCAGATACATATTTAGTATTCTCTGGGGTCAATCAGGAGGGCACTCCTGTCCAAAAAGGTGCAGGGCACTACTCCAGAGCATGACCACTTCCTCCAAAGTGTGGCACAATGGTCTCCCAGAAAGCACTATTCCTCAAGAATTCAATATGGCTGAAGTCTCAGCAGAGGAGCAAAAACTAGTTAAACCAACCTCCAGTATGGCTCATTTCCATTGCTCTCCTCCCTTTGACATCTGCAAATTCCTTTCTTAAGGGGGATGGAGTTAGATGGACCTGGCCTTCTCGGCCTGTCCCATTCTTCCTTTGAAGCCCATACTTTACAACCCTTCCCCCCTGCTCTAGCATTCCTGTGTAGCAGAACCTTCTCGTACCAGATAGCCTCTCTCCCTGGGTGCCACTTATCACTTCATCAAAGCAGCCTGGCTAATCCTGTTAACTCTGACCAATCAGAGAAGAGGGCAGGAAGGCTGAATTCTGGTCTACAGACAAGAAAGACTAATAACGTATTTTCTGTATATTTTAGGATACATTCAACAACAGCATATTGTTAGATTTATCAATGCCATTCTCCTAAGTCCTTGACTGAAATTGTTCGGCAATCCCTGGTAATAGCTATGAGTTCATAAACTATTGCAATGTTAACCTATGTGGCAGGGGATTTACGATAGGGAAAATTAAACATCCAATTTCTGAAACATCAGGGCCTATGAAACCTCTTTTGTAAGCCCCTGATTATAGCTACATGACCCCCCACACCTGGGACACCTAGGGGAGGCTTTAGGGGTCCTGAATATGGAAAACAAATAATAGATCCTCACTCCACAGTACTCCTAGCACAAAAGTCTATTTTGGAAAGCACTTTATTATGATGGGGGCAGTGAAATGTTTAATTTTTCTATCCTCGGGGCATATAAAGCATCTTTTATAAGGACTCTCCCTATAGGTACCTGACTTCCCACCCATGGGACACCTAGAGGAGACCCTGGGGGTACCAAATATGCCTATATAGTGTATGTTATCACTATTTAAGTGCCCCTACAAAGTTGTGTTGGGCCCAATTTACATTTACAAGCAGTGCTGCAACAGAGGACTGCTTTAAAAATGACCTCAGGCTCCCAGCAGTGCATACATGCAAGTGTAGAAAGGTCCGCTGGCCTCTAAACTGCCATGCACTATTATATACTAGTGACTTAAAAGTAGTTTAAAGCAGAAAGTGCTGCTGGCCTCTAAACTGCCATGCCCTATTATATACTAAGGACTTAAAGGTAGTTTCAATCCCCCTGCCATATTATGTACTAGGGACTTTTATCAGGTAGGTTATGCCAATCATAGAGATACCCTAACACATAGTGCACCCTAATGTGTGCGTGTGTGTGTGTGTGTTTTCACTATAGCACTGACCATGGGCCTGGTTAAGCAGAGCCCAGGGACAGTCAAGGTTAGTTACCCCCAGTAGCAGTCAGCAAAAATGGGTGGTGCCCAGTGCACAGGATGACTTTGCAGCACAGGTTATATTATGAAATTATGAATTTACAATTCAAAAAGTTAGTTTCTGTAACATGTGGAAGAGTTTCACCTTATCACATCAGATTGCTTGAGAACTATATATAAATAAAAAGTGAGAGCTTTTAAACATGGACTGAGAAGAATTCATGTTCCCTGAATTCCTGTTCCCTCCCTAATGGAAATGCTATTACTGCACTAAAAGCAACCCATAGGTCAAGAATCGCCATTTGTGGACTAGATTCTTATTATAGATGGGCCAACAGTGTAGATCAGTACATCAAACACAAGATGTTTTTGTACAGTGTCCAAACTGATAATATGTGATAAAGAATAAAAAGGAGGTTCTGTAAAATAACAATTATCCTATAATCACACAATGGGCCAGATGTAGGTAAATCATATTTACCGACTCTTAAATACCGAATTTTACCGATTCGGTATTTAAGAGTCGGTAAATATGAAGTACCGAGATGTAGGTAAATCCAGATGTGGATTTACCGATTCTTTAAAAGTCGGTATTTACCGATTCGGTAAATACCGACCGGTAATGCTCCATTCATTCCTATGGGCTTTGAAGCCCATAGGAATGAATGGGGCATTACCGGTCGGTATTTACCGATCGGTAAATACCGATTTTTGGCAAGGGTGCAGGGGGTGTCACTTTGACACCCTCTAGCACCCCCAAAAAAGGTTCGGGGGCCATATGGCAGGCATACCTGCCCTAAGGGCAGGTCTGCCTGTCATATGGCACAGGTGTGCATGCACACATGTGCATGCACACCTGAATCGGTATTTCACCATCAAATTGAATTTGATGGTAAAATACCGATTTCTTAGGCCTTGTGGGACTCATAAGAGTCCCACCTACATATCGATTTTACAGATTCTGTAAATATACCGGTCGGTAAATTTACCGACCGGTATATTTACAGATTCGGTAAAATTACCGATCGGTAAATTTACCGAACGGTAAATTTACCGATTCTGCCCCCTACATCTCAAATTCCTTTTACCGGTCGGTAACGGCCGAATTCGGCCGTTACCGACCGGTAAAACCCTACCTACATCTGGCCCAATGTTGTGAAGCCAGAATTAATCCCAGGTTTTCCTATTTCACACTGTGTAATTCAGCCACTAGAAAAGTATCTTACCTGACATCAAAAGTTAGTTCATGGTTTGCCCTTGATTCTTAAAGGAAGAGGCAATAGCAAGGGGGCACATGGAATCCATTGTTTTTGCAGTTGTATATAGTGCAACCTTGCCGAACAACATAAGAGAGCTGCACAACACACACAGACCAAAGGGAATGTTGTGAGGAATAATGGGATGCTGAGTTGAGGCTGGAATTCGAACCTGGTGGTAGGTCAATGTTACATGGCCGAGACGACAGCTGTAGTCACTTAGTAATATCACAGTGGCTCTCCCACATCTATACAGCAGGCCTTGTCTGTGTTAGCATTTTAAGATTCTCTTGAAAAGGTCTGTGCATATTATTTTCAGAACTGTGACTGTCCTAGTATAGCTTGGACAATCCTGCAAATTGCATGCACATTCAAAAACCTTCATTTAGTCAAGCTCTGCACACTCTTTATTAAAAAAATAAATGTAGCGCAATAAATGTAATTGTAATAAAACCTACTTTTATTTGCTGGATGAGTCAGAGTGGTCGGCTAGAGGTGCGTTTTAGCTGCTGTGGCTCGCTTTGTTTGAACTCAGAAGGTCCATTATTCTGTAGTCTGTGGTGGCTCCAGTGGCAGTGTGGCTCAAGTCTGCACTTCCGTTGGAGGCTGGCAGGACAGAGAGCATGGTAGGCCCGGACAGCAATGCAAAATGCTTGACTGAAAGGGAGGCAATTTGCTTGCTGTTCTGGCCCATTAGTAATATTCTGCTGATTTGTTCTTTTCTTTGATTCCAAACACAAAAGAAAAAGCACACTACACACTCTGAAGTGGTTGCTCCTTCAGAAGACCCCAGCCTGCCAATAGCATTGACCAACAGCAGTTGCAAAGATCAGTGACATGCCTAATCCTTCATTATCCCCATAGATCTACACCATACCGACCATTTACTTTAATGCACTGCCCTAGACATTCCCTGGACCATTGCAAAGAACACCCAAAAATAATTCTGCACCTCAAAATGAACAATCACCACTTCCAACACTATTTTTGTTACATGTCAAGCTTATACCTGCAGGGCAACCAAGACCTCACCCGGCCAACACAATGTAGGAGCGTCACAGTCCATTCGTTCGAACCTCTCATCCCTCCGGCCACCCAGAAAAACAAAAAATCAAACAGTTACCAAAAGTAATTGCTTTTTATTTTCAGCTGCCAGGTGTTATTTTTAATCCATTTTTCTTTCTCTCACAAGGTGGAAGGGCAACGCCTATGTTGATCATTAATGCCAGCCGCCCTGGGCCACCAGGGCAAGGGTTTCCAGTAGTAGAGGTAAATGATACCCCACTGTCGGAAAACATGTGAGTCACTCATTTCTGAATTTGGGGATCTCAGGTTTGGCAGAGCAGAAGCACTGCCAATTTATGACAGGACCATTGTTTTGCCAAACCCTAAATGACACATTGGGCATCAATCAGCCAATGTCAATGCTGCTAGTGATCCTGGGAGAAGCGACCAGCTTTCAATGGATTAGAACAGCTATTCCATCTGTCACAATTGAACTGTGCAAGAACTGTCCTTTTCCAGCACTCATAAACAAAACAGAAACTCCCCACCACAGCTGCTACTGTACTCTTATTATAAATAAACCAAGGCTACTTCCGCACAGTCAAGGCTGTGTAATGAAATTGCCTTGGGGGTTATCCATATTGTTTTTCAGCAGGGCTGACCCTTTTCTTTTTATTCTCTGTGGAATCCTTTAATTTTTTTCTGCATCTTTGTTTCTTTTTGAACCTCAATTTCGCGTCATCATCACAGGTATGGTTATAGTAGAGACAGACTGGCACCAAATCAAATGTATTTTAGATCGTACTAAAATCATACGTATGATAAACTTAGAGGGGTTTTCAACCACCTCTCTTTACTCATTGGTCTGTTGTGTCATTCCCATTTGCTTCTGCTCACCACAGCATACAGAATGGGGCGATGGGTAAAGCCTATTTAAGCCGCTGGTTAACGTCACTTTGAGTGACAGCATATAGTTCTTTTGCAAGGAGGTCCTTTTAGTGCCAGTGTTGCCCTATGTGATAGTAGGACACAATTAGTGTTCACAGATCACATTCCAGCTTTATCAGTTCCTGTCTCCTTCCAGTGCTGTTGTAAATTCCTTTTGAAGTGAATTGCTGCTAGTTCACAACATGCAATATTGTGTTCCTGGACTCGGTTTCACCAAAGGTTCTTTGATAAACTATGTCCAGGAATGTTTAATTTGCAGCACACTTCAAATATTTTGTTTAATAATAGTTGGGGTGTAATTTGAATTTTAGTACCCAGTATTTTATACGGTGAACCCTCTTTCCCTCTATCTTTTATTCTTTGTTTCTTTCCTTTTTTTTGTTTCTTTCCTTTTTACGTTCATTATTTTGTTTTTCTACCTTATCACCATTTTCCTTTCTTCCTTCTTTCTTTCTTCTGTCCATTCTTGTGTTCCTTGTTTCCGTCTTTCTTTTTGCATTTTATTTTTTTGCCTTCATTCCTTTTTCTTTCCTTCTTCATTTCCTTTCTTTTTTACCTTCTGTCCTTTCTATTTTTTCTTTTCCTTTTAGCCTTCATTCCATCATTCCTTCTTTCTTTTTGCATTTCTTTCCTTTTTTCCTCTTTCCTTCTTTGTTTCTTTTTGCCTTCTGTCCTTTTTTCTTTCACCCTTCCTTCCTTCCTCCCTTCTTTTGTTCTTTCATCCTTTCTGTTTTGCCTTCTTTATTTTATTGTTTCCTTCATATATTTTTCCTTCTTTCTTTCTGTTTTTCCTTCTTTGCTTTTTTATTTACTTCCTGTATTAACTTTGTTCTTACTTTGTTCTTTCTTTCTTTCTTTTTTTTTCTTTCCTTCTTTCTTTCTTTTTTCTTCTTCCTTTTTTGCCTCCCTCCCATTCTCCCTTCTTTTTTGCCTACCTTCCTTCATTCTTTTGCCATTCTTCCTTCCTGTTTTGTCTGCCTTCCCTCCTTTTTGTATGTCTTGCTTTCTTTTTTCCTTCCTTCCTTACTTTCTTTTGTTCTATATTGCCTTCTTTCTGAAGAGCAAGGCTAGCAGTGAATGCAAGACTGGTGTTCTTCTTTTAATGTCTGTGCTTACCAAGACCTTTTTAATTTACTAAAAAAATATATAGCATATTTACTTATAGGGGTTTTCAGCCAGATTTCATTGATTACTCTGTGATTGTGGGGTTCACAGTTTGCTTTAACGCACTCTAGCATGCATCAAGGAGCAAGTTTAGCTCACTTCAGCCACTGACTGGGTTCACTAGGAGTTACGGTATGCTGCCCATTCCCAAGGAGCACATCCACACATGATGTGCTGGGTGTAAAACGATAATGTGTACTTTTTGAGACCAGAAAATAATTTTTACCTGTAGCCATTTTTTAATGAAGGCCTGGAAGCTATCCAAATAATAAAGCTTTGCAAAAATCATAACAAAACAAAACAAGAATTGCCAAAAGGCTGGCTGCAAATGCCAGACCTATTGGCTGTGCTAATGCTTGTATGTCTATTGAAAGGACACCATTAGGAGCAGTAAACCACCTCACAGGGAACACCAAACTTCCTGTGAATGTATTGTATCCCCAGGCTCCATGAGTGGCAGGTCACCATATAAACACCAAAACTAGCTCACTTCATCAATGTTTGCACTTTTTGAAAATTACAAACACATTTGTCAGTACAAGTACTTCTCAGGGCTATAAATGAAGCTTTAGAAGGAGATGATGAAATTGCAGCTGGAAGCTGCAAAAACACGTGGGCCCTGATTTACTAAGGACTTGTGTTGTTCTGGTATGACTCAAGTCATCAGAAGGCAATGCAAGTCCGAAACTGAGATTTACTAAGCCATGCAGGGGGCAATTTGTGGTTTGCAAAGAAATGTAACTCAACACAGCTGGTTATGCTACTTTAGATTACATTTCAACTCGGGAGGCACTCTGTGGGTAGAGCATGGACATTCCCATGCATCCATCCATAGATGTAGGTGGACACCCAGATTTAATAAAGCTAGTAAACCTGGGAATGTGTCAAAACGCTGTGCCTTCCCCAGAGAGACGCAACAAGAAGAAATATCTTTATTTCTCCTAGTTATTTCTTCCAAACACCACGTAGAAAGAGGAAAATGCCTTTAAAGATTGCTTTTGTGTAGGAAGATGTCCCTTCCTGTACACACAAAATCCTGCCTGTAATGCATGAACCCTTGCATTATGTGCAACTGTGTTGGCGCTAGGCAGCACACAGTGCAACAGTGCAAGGGGAAGCAGAAATGCTCCATATCTTTATAAGTACGGACGGGATGTATGACATTACAACGCATACTTTTACAACGCGTGCCGTTACTACGCAACTTTTACAACGACTTACATTGGGGGGCGCTGGATAGTAAATATTTTAATTTACTATTCCAACTCCAGTCCCCGTGGATAGTAGGTAAGGAGTTGGATAGTAAATTAAACTATTTACTATCCTGGAGCGCCCCCCAGCGCAAGTCGTTGTAACCACTTGCGTTGTAAAAGTTGCGTGGTAACAGTACCGCGTTGTAAAATCTTCGTTGTAAAGGTTGTTCCCCGTACGGACCATTTCAGCTCTCTCCCTTGCACGCAGCACAACTTCTTTGCATGCTTCCCTGCATTTCATTAGAAATTAGTAAATATGTCCCCTAGTTTGGGGGGAAACTGAGGCAAAAGTTTCTGTTGACTGAGTTCTTAAACACCTCACATAATTCACTGATTCGGTGCAAAATTGCAGTAGCACCAGTGCAAGCAGTGCAATTTAGAAATACTCCCCTAGGCGCTGGGACACACTCCTGGGAGAAGCTGCCATTGGTATAAATATTCCCATACACATTTTTAAAAACCTGGTGCTAAACTTACACTGCTGCAGTCACCGACAGCATATCTCAGTAGATATATCTGTTTATATTTTTGTAGCTCTTCCAATTATGGCTTGTATAGTCCTTCCTCCTTTCTCCATTTCGCTTCAGTGCTCTTTATCAGAAATAGTTCCCCCTCTTATTGTATTGTTTATCTCATGAACTCATTCTGTAGTCTCTCTGCTCACTCAATTATGGCCTCAAAAGCATTGGAGACAAATGCAGTGAGCAAAACTCGGCAGCGGTAATCAGGTGTGATCTCTCGACTGTGACCTTCCAGTAATAGACCGTCTGGGAGGAATTACAGATTAGGAGAAATCTTGACTTGTGCATTGTTCCATTTCCGACATGCAAGTTATCTTGAGGGATAACATGCCCTTGGATTTTGAAGACATCCAAGTAAATAGTTGAGGGATATGTGATGGACGGGGGAGGATTTTCTTATCGTAGGTACTTTCGGGAGCAGCAGCGCGCTTTACTGGGAAGAGTTTTATTGGAAAAAGAGCATCCTAAACATGAGGTTGTCTAATAAGTCTATATGTCTGTAAGATCCGGTTGTAACCTTGTTAACATGCTGGGTGCGCGTGCAGGTAGTATGGGAAAGTTCCTGACACCATACCACATTTATTTTTTGGCAATTTAAGGCAAAGGTGCACAAAGTGATTTGGCCGGTATCGAACATTTTTAAGTCAAGGGTGGAAGCCTAAATGTGATGCTACGTATTCAAATATGTTGCCTATTGAAGGGTACGAGAAGCTGTAGGACTTTATTTCAGTACACTTCATCATGTTACCTGAACAACTTTGCAAAAAACTACCTATAATTATTCTTACAATTTTGGAAGATGTGGCAGACAACTTGCTGAAGCAAATACCACTGACGTGAAGTGATGTTTGCCCTTATTGTCACAAGTTAGAGGGCTGAAGACAAGAAACATATATATTGCTAACACTAGAATACGAATTAATTAACAATTTGGGCCCTATCTATTTTGTAAACGTTCCACACCACCATGTAACCTTCAATGTGTGCCTTTCAACTGCTAGTCCCGCTCCACTGGAGCATCTTGAAATTAGAATGTTGTCTTATATGTGACATAAATATAGTACCAATATTGAGAATATCAGAGACTAAGAACACCTGTGTATACGTAGATGTGTTTCAGAAACAGGTGGAGGCAAACACATGATGAAAGAGGAAATGGTTGTCTCTGTGATATTTATTAACATATGCCCCATTCTAAGATGATCTGCCCAGGTATAATAGTGAAGAATTACATTAGATTGGCATTTTGGCCAGCACCATCCATCCTGAAAGCAGCAGGACAGTGATCAATAGTAATGAGAATAATTTATGTGAGCAGTACATGGGCACATGGAACGGTGGTGATGAATAATACTCTCTGGGGTAGACAACAAAATCTTTTTAAAGAAACGATTCACATAAACAGACATAACCTGAACTATAGCACAGTGTAATGTTGTGACTATCCATGCAAAGGTGCAAAGAAACACGCATTGGGAGAGAATAACGCAGGTGCCAAACATTTCATGTGGGAAAAACAACGAATAACCCAATCCTAAATCAGTTCAGATGCGAGGGAACAAGGCACCGGTGGAGTAAAACAATTCAGCCATACACATATGGAAATCAACAAACAGCACCTCCCTTACATCAAGTCACAAACCCCGCATGCACAGGCATGTGAAGAAACAATAGATGCTCTGCATAACATTACATCCATATTGGAAAATACTGGTGGCAATTTCACGACACCATTGCCAGAAGCATGGCCATCATGAATCCCTCACTAAAGCCGCTTCAGCGCGAAGCAGGTGCTATTGTGTAGTTCTGTGTATAACCTAACATAATCACATTGTTATTTTTTGTGGCTCTAGAGATGCTGGTCCCCAAATTGATATTCATCATCATAATAACTTTATTGCGTCTTTTACAGTCATAAAAGCACAGAAATGAAAAGAAAACAATACAAATTGATACAGAAATAACCTAGATTCAGGTGGTGACATTGGAAATTACAGTACAACAGAAGTCTTCCGAAACTTTTCTTGAGGTTAAAACAATTTTTAAATTTAAATCCCATTATCTTAAAAAAATAAATTAGTATAAAATACATTAAGATAATTATTAAACATTTTATGGGGATTAGATACAAAACACTCCAGAATTAATACTACTAATGAGCACAGTCCTGACGCTAGATATCGGTTTCTAGGAGATACCTTTATTTCAACCACATTGCCTGAAGGAATTTGGAGATTACAATCACAAACAGTGGGTACATATCAGATTTTAAAATTCTGAATAATGCAAAGCAATCCCTTATGCCCGAATTCCTACACAGTTGTATAATCCATTTGCTCCTAGCCTGTTTATAAGCCGGGCAGAAGCAAACTACATGCATTTCAGTTTCCTCTTCCACATGGCAGCCAGGGCATAAATAACAGGCCTCAGTCAGCCACTTGTTTGTTGTTGCAAATAGTGGAAGAGTCCCATATCTGAATTGGAGGAAAAGCCTCCTAGTAAACGAAGGCTGTATTGTGTCCAAAACCTGTTCAAAACAGTAGTGTGATTTAAAATTTAAAAACTCTTGGGTCAAACTTGTAGTACTAGCCAATTGATTTAGAGTTGACAATTTGTGATCTTTCAGCTCTTTAGATAAAGCTTTTTTGTAATAGCTAAACAGGCCTCATCCGGAGAAATCCATAAATCCTCCCTGCCAATGGCAATGAAGGAATCCCTCAGAAAAGCCAGCCATGGTATCCTTTCCACAACTCCTGGTAGGAGTAGGAGTGCCTTGAGTCCGTCCCTGTAGTGGCTTAATTCAACTGTACTCCAAAGCCGACGCCAATATAGCAACGGTCGGCTCGAGATTAAGTCCGCTACTGGGAGGATACCCAGGTCCATCCTAAGTGGGACCAATGGGGTATTAGTTGGCAGGGCCGTAATACTTCTGATAAAGTTGTTTTCAGTAGTCGTCAATATATTTGTTTTACTGTGCCCCCAGAGTTCCGCACCATACATGGCTGCCGAGCGTGCTTGCACTTTATATCTCCAAATGGGGGCTAATTGCCTTCAGCACGCAACCATTGTGCACTTTCCGTAGGCCCCCTATTGTCTGTGCAAGCCTCAAATTCGCCTTATCAATTTGGGGTGTCCAAGACATTTTATCGTTTAAAGTCAGTCCCAGGTATTCAAAGATGTGTACTCGTTCCAACGGGATATCCTCCATTACTGGGTGAGGGTAAGTGGAAGGTTTAGTGTTGAAATCCATATATTTTGGTTTACTGATGTTAACTAACAGTTTCCTCTTTTTACAAAACTGGGTGAATTCCCTTAGTACTCGCTGCATCCCCATAGGTGACTTTGAGAGGAGCAGGGTATCATCCGCAAACATTAGTGCGGGAAATTTGCGGGTTTCCTATTTTTGGGGAATCCAGATCTTTTGCAAGGTACAAATATTCTATTAGTCCATTAAGGAAGAGTGAAAAGAGGGTTGGCGCAAGCACACAGCCCTGCCGTACCCCCTTATCAACAGGGAAGGGTGCCGTCAGTTGTGCCTCTTTTCCAAATCTCACCCGGGCATATGTGGCCTCATGGAGGCGTTGGAGTTGTAAACAAAGGTAAGATGGGACCCCCATGGTTGATAAGATATTCCATAACTGGTCTCGATCAACCATGTCAAACGCTGACTTTAGGTCAACGAAAGTGAGATATAAACTCCCCTGTTCAAGGACCACATGCTTCCAGTGGATCAGCTGTAATCTAAACAACTGATCAACCGTAGACATCTTGGCCCTGAAACCTGCTTGTAGTGGCGTGAGTATGTCTCGATCTTCCATCCATTCCTGTAGTCTCCCTAACAACAATCTTCCATAGAGTTTCTGAGGAACGTCAATGAGGCTGATGGGCCTATAATTTGACAGTTCCAATGGAGAGCCTTTCTTGTAAATGGGAAAAATCTTAGCACCTGCCCAAGTTGGTGGTGTGGGGAGGCCATATTGAATTGCATTAAATAGTGCTAAAATATATGGGGCCAGATTAGCTGCTCACTTTTGTATAAATCGCCCGGGATTTTATCCAATCCCTGAGCCTTATTGGGCTGCAATTTGGCCAGTGCAGAGGCCGACTCTCCCATAACATCAGATAGGCTTTGAGAGTTAAAATTACAGAGTGTAGTGTTATTAAGATTTGGGTCAGGAAGGGAACAAGAATACAGATCCTTAAAATACAAAAACCAGGCACCTTCATCAATATTGGGATCGTGTGGTTCTACCTTCCACTGTCCCAAAATTGACTAAATTCCAAAATCTTTTGCTGTCTTTTTGGTCAAGGGCCATCTTAATCTCTTGCCATCTTCCTGTTTCCCATTCAATTTTGGCGTTTAAAATAATACCCTTGTAGGCCGTCCTAGCCTCATAATGCGGGAAGTGTCGGCCCCTTTCAGTTCAGTCAAGAGGGTTTGTTTCTCTATCCTACAAGCTTTCGTGTGCCATGATTTCCTAGCACCACCCGATTTATGGGTATTGGTGTCACTCTTAAAGAAAAAACTGGCCAGGTGGAGTACACCTAACTCGCTGTCAAACCCGGGATATGTTATTTTTGAAACTATGTCACTTGTTCTCTCTAATACAGGGATAACACTGACATATAATTTAGGAAGTAATTCCTCAGATTGTTTTAACTTGGTCCATCTGATCCGCCTGCCTCCCTCTACAATCGCCAGACTGTTTTGTGATGCCTCATTAGAGTCTCCTCTAGGGGCACACCACTGGTAGTCCCAGACCATAACTATAGGGTTGTGATCACTCTCACATCTTTCTCCTACAGAAAAATCACCCACATTATGCCATAGCGCTACACTAATCAAAATATAGTCGATGACCGTGGTCTGGCCAGACCTCCTAAAGGTCGGTCGCCCAGGATTATCACTGAAAAACCGGCCATTGCAGGCCCTCAGTGAAAAACTCAGGGAGGTTAACTGTAGGACTAACGGAGTCCATCGTTTAATAGGATACATATTGGGAGGGGGGATTGACCAGGTAGAATCCTCTTCGGCAGTAATTGTATGTGTAACTCCGCTTAATGGCTCAAAGTGGCAGTTAAAGTCACCGCATATTATGAAATTTAGTTTCCTACCAATCTATGTAAAAGGTTTAATCATTGGAGATGTCCCACCATACTGGACCGGGCGGGAATAGACATTGACAATGGCAAGTTTTTGGAAGTTCCTATGGGACAGAAGGATGCAGGGTATATCTGGGGAATATGTCTCAACTCGTTTGACCTTGCATCCTAGGTGTGAGGCAACTCATATGCAAAGGCACCCGGACGGTCTCCCTATGGGACCCTTAACAGCCGCCTCACAGTAAGCCACATCACCTGCCCTATATTGTGGACCTACCGCCCAGGTTTCCTGGAACACACATATTTCATTGGAATCAATATATTCCCCCCCAATCTGCTTGGTCGAGTTTGGAGGCGAGCCCCGCAATGTTCCAAGATAATATTCTTGAGCCACCAGTAATTAGTTGAGCAGGTGACCCCCCTCATTCCCTCAGTTAGCGAATTACCTATGGCAGTGCATACTGAGTTTCTAGCTTAACAGATATTCTTAGTGTTACATAGTTTAGGGGTGATCCCTCGATTATTATGTTCGGGGGTAGTCTGCGGGGTTCCAATGACCTGGCAGACAACTTCTTCACTATTAAAGAGACTTGTCTGTGGATACATCTTCTCCCAAAGATCCCCCCATTTTGCCCCAGTCTTGATGGTATTGCCTTATTACCACCCACTAAAGACATCGGTCTGGGTGGCTCATCTGCATCTCGACATGGTGATACATTGATGCTTTTCTGTTTGCCCGTAATTGGAGATTGATCAATGTCGACCGTAGTCAGTCAATCTACCAAATCCAATGCACTGAATCTATTGTAAAGGGGGATGGCTGGTAGTCGGGCACCATTTTCCATTGTTGGACCAGTGTACTTCCCAACTAAATGGGCCCTCCTATTTTCCCCATACTCTAAGTTCCCTTGATTCGACAGGATGACTGTTGGTGTATAGAAGTAACCCAGGTCCCTTGCCTGTATGAGAGTTTGCAGATTTGCCAATGCACCCCCACAAACATGCGAAGCAGCCCTTGGATCATTATAGTTGATAACAATACAATCTCCTGGAATGTTTTTCTGCTTCGTTCCTACCCAGGTCACCCTTCTTACAAATAAAATTCTAAACTGTGCCTGGGGGGGAGTGGTCTGTTAATGTTTAACCAGTGTATTACATTATTTTTTAACTGGTCATGTGTTTTAGGGTGCCCTTGCCTTAATTCTGGGACGCCAGTCAAAACAGTAACATAGGGGGTACACTCAAGGGGAATGTCTAGATGTTGATGGACGTTTTCTACATCCTGAGCTTTCCTCAGTCCCCCACCCATTGGCTCTACAACCATCAGTTTTCCTTTGTTGGTTGTTTCTAGCCTCTTAGCGTTAATTGGCAGTTGTTGGGGGCACATACCTGCTGTTGCAAATAAATTAGTGCCCGTGCAGCCCTCGTCCACCCTTCCTCCTCCCTCCCTCAAAAGATCAGTACCCTGAACATCATCCACTAAATTGCTCTAAATGTCATTAGCAACATTACTTAGTGAGGACTCAAGCTCCAAGAGCCTGTTCTTAATTGTCGAGAGTCTCATTAGCATAGGTTTCAAGGATGCTTCTATTAGTACGCCTATTTTTAGCCAGTATTGCTCATCATTTTTGGGAGTCCAGTGGTCCTCTCTTCTGGGTTTTGATCGTTTACCACTACAAGTGTTGGAGGTGAGGCCTCCACCTCAGGGACCACATTTAGGCTTTCATCTGGTTTACTCCGTTTAGATGCCTTAGAGTTCTTAGCGTTCTTCCCCTTCTGTTGGGCTCCTCCTCTCTTACTTTTAGAGGTTGCACCCTGTGCATTCTGCTTAGATTTAGCAGGTTGGTTATGGACCAGAGCAGTGCACAATACAGTATTATTGGAAGGATTTTCCAGTGCCTCACCCCGGTCCAACAAGGGGCGTGAAAACTATCGCTCGGCAATAATACTCAAGGTGTCATTCCGGTTTGGACCTGGACTCAACAGCTACGAAGCAGGGAGAAGGGGGGACTGTGGGACATTCAACGGTGAGCGAGCATTCGATATCCCCCCCCAATGATGACCTCTTTGAAAGTGTAGGATCCAACGAAAGTCTATGGTCGGTAATCGCTATCTCATGGGCTAAGACAGATGATGTCCTTGTGATAAACTGGTCTAATGTTCCTGCCACATAGCCCAGTCCGGGGTTTTTCCTTGTCCGTCCCTCGCGTGTTGCCATAGCCCACCGCAATAAGATACTAATCACAAAGCGATCAAAAAGTATAACAAATAATCACTTGCTGGCAGACCACGGTGAGCGATTCAGTAGAAGAACTAAGAGAGAGGGCCCAGCCCAGCCTCTCACAGTCTCGAACAGGCTCAAACGGGCCCGTTAAGTAGCGCGTGTGGGCGGGACTACGGTGAGCAGGTGAGCAAAGTTTCCAGCCTCCTGGGCTTTGTAGTTGGTCAATTTCCCCCTCGGTACACCAGCAGCAACAGTCCACGGCTACGAGCGGCACCCCAATGATATTCATAAATACCACTTAAAGAAGATAGTATGGCAGAACTGTGGGTAGGAAGAACAAATGGAAAAAGAGAGCACAAAAGTAACGAAAGGGGGAGACAGTAGCAAGGATAGAACACAGGAGAGTTGGAGAGAAATCTGGGGAAGTATGGAAGAATGAAAGATGAATCATTGATGGATGCATGCAGAGATGGACGTATGCATGGGTGGATGGATGGAAGGAAGGAAGGAAGGAGCCAGGGAGGGAGGGAGGGATGGAGGGAAGGAGGGAAGGAAGGATGGATGAGAGAAGCAAGCCAGCAAGGAAGAAAGGAATGAAAGATAGAGATGGATGGAGACATTTGACAGACAGATGGATGGATGAGAGAACCAAGCAAAGAAGAAAGGAATGAAAGATAAGGATGTATGGATGGCTGAATGGATAGATGAGTGGATGGATGCAAAAGAAGGCAAGAAGTGCATAGATTGATGGGTGGATGGATGGAAAATAAAAGTAGAAACGAGATAAGGAACCCACAAATGATGGTGCCAGAGATAGAAGGAAGGATGGTGAGAAGGAATGGAGATAAATAAAAAGTCCTGAAGAAAGGTAGGAAGAAAAGACAGAAGGGAAAGGGCTTAAAGGAGACTAGAGAGCAGATAGAAAGGAAAGATTGAAAAGACAGAACAGAGGATGTAGTGAAGAGAAGAAAGATAGAGAGAACAGACAAAAAAAACAAGAGGAAAAAGATGGAAAGAAGAGCAGAAAAAAGCATAGAAAATTAAACTTTTTTATTCTTTAGCTCCTGGAGACAGCTGAATCTGTGTGTAACCAACCTTAAAAAGGATCAAAGCGGTTGGAAAATCAGCTCTTAGTCATGGTGGTTGTAAGAACCCGGGTCTCTAGTTGTCAGGGGTATGCACCCTAATCCAAGTAGGGACCAGGGTTTCCGACGGGGTAGCTTGGCTCAGAGCAGGAAGGTGCAACTTAGGAGGCAATGTTTAAAGTATTTGTGCAACACACACCAACAGTGACACAGTAAAAGCACTCACAAAAAGGGACACCACACCGGATTTACACAGTAAAACACATCCAAAAAAAAAGACTCTACACCAATTAATTAAAAAAAGTAAAAATATCTTTATCTCAGTTTCAGGTAAGGTCAATAATAAAGAAATTCACATATGTTAAGGGCTTCCCTTGTGCAATACAACCATGGGATCGCCATGCAGGCTCTGAGAGTCTCTTTGGGACAATGTTCGTAAAATTGTCATTTCAATCTTAGATGGTGGCGAGAGTCCCGTGGGACAATGAATTATGGGCTTAGAATGCTGATGTCTTTTAATGTGGGCGTTGCCCCTAGCATGCAGGGTCTCTCACGCTGCCGGCTTGGGTCTAAATTATGCCACTGAGTCTCCCAAGGTTAGTTAGCTACTACCTATGTTTGTGAGCGGTGCGCCGTTTACCGTACCCTGGGTATCACCCAAATTCTAGCGGGTCACAAATGGGAACACCACAGCGCCCCTTTAATGCTGATAGTTCTCCTTGGCTTTGGTGGGCAGGCCCGGTACCCTCGCTCATGGGCTGGGCTGGCACTTTGAAACACGGGGGAGCCCTCGGCCCTTGGTAGAGATATCTGCACTGTCTCACCGACTCCAAGCCAAACAAACAACACACAGCAGTGTGGCGGGAAACCCCTTTACCTGCGGCACGTGCACAAGGAAAACCTCTAGCTGGGGCCCTCTGCTAAAACAGCGCCCCTCCGGGGGAGAGCAAGCCTTCCCTCCTCCCAGTCCTAAAGGACTTCTCGCTGGGTGGGGTGCAGTCATCTCTGACTTCCCCCTGGTTGCCAGGGATGCCTCTTTCTTCCGGGATGCCGCGGGACTGCCTCTGGTAACGAGCCCCTTGTCGCAGGGTTTCTGTTCTCACACAGAACTGTGCACAGAGGAGTGGAACCTCGGCGAATTAGGGTGTCCCAAAACTCACCTTAGCAACCACCTCACCCCTTACCGAGCTAGCTACAGTGTCTCATTGGACGTATCAAACTCCCAATGTTTAGACAAACCAGAACATGAACTTATAGTACCTCAGGGTACGTGGAACTCATGAACACTCTTTCGTTATATTATCATTACAAACCAGAACATGGAGTAAAGAAGACACATGTGCATTTGAAATGTTTATTTACTAATGCCGTCTTCTCAGGCGCAGTATCTTAGATAATACAAGTATACTTATTATCAGTAGCAAAATTATCAGCATAGTTACTAAGACATAAAAAGCGAATGGTGACAGCATGTTAACATGCTGTAATGAATAAGAGTTATCAACACTTATATCTCACCCTCCCTAACACATATATTATATTATTAGCTAAGAAGGTCTCTTTGGGTTGTTTTAGGGCGGGCCCATACCTTAGTGTCCTAGCATGAAGGAATCACATCAGCATACACCAGCTCTCTCTGCATGTGCACCGCATCAAGTGTGTTATATGTGTTTCGTGCAAAGCAATATCAATCCCGCCTGAAGCCAGAGTTGGCAAAGGCTGCACTTATGTTATGACTATGAAGGCGTGGAGATCAGACCTCATAACAATTCCATATCGTGTTGTTCCTGAAACTTCAGCACTCTTCGTGCAGACATAGTTTATTAAGCAAAGCTGATATCAGAGCAATAACATATTATTCTCACATACACCACGGCAAACTACTAGGTTGAAAGCTAAGTCAACAATTAAGTGTCGTGTGCAGAAGTTGCAAGAAAGAAAAATGGCGTTTAAACCTCAAATGTACCTATGCTAACTTAACACGATATAAGGATATACAGGAGCTATATGACACCCCCCCATGATCCGAGAACGGACAAAATATGATAACAGAAGTGCCATCTCATGAGAGCAGAACTCAACAGTAAACGAGCACGAATTGAAATTAAAGAATAAAAAGGTAATGCTAAAAAATAGCCCAAAAATATAATGTGGCTCAAGCCAATAGGCAAGACAAAATTAAAAATTCATGACAAATAAATCAACGACATGCTATAAATCAGCAAGTCAATATGAAGCAGTGTCTATGACAAAACTGTATATGAAAAGTAAGTAGCAACAGCTTCCAATAGGAAGTCACTGTCCTCATCCGAAAACAGTTCAGCCATCCAATTTAAAAGATGAAAGGAACATACGTGTTCTCCCAGCACCGGATCCTCTATAACCATCAGAGGACAGCTCGGTGGGTTTTCAAGAAAACTCAGTTCCAAGAAATTCCGTGCTGCCGACAACACATCCCAGGGACCAATTAGTCCATGCGCCACTGCTAAGGCCATAATCCTCTCGTCAGAGCAAACCAACTCGTGAGCAATGATAGGACTCATCAGTTGATTAAAATCGACGTCAGGAGAAACCGATCCGCAGAGACACAAATCAATGGCCCACTGGAAATCACAGGTCAGGCAGTGAAAAACAGGCTGGACACAGGTGAAATAGGAGAATCGAAAAGATAATCCAAATGCCGTGCTCAAAGTCGCCAATGGCAGTGTGCCATAATATTCAAGCATGCGATTGCGGAACCGCGTCAGCAGCAGTTGCGCGTGGTCTTGCACAGGATGGGCATCCATATTTAAAAAGACAGAAAACCACCAGAGCGCCAGCCGCTACTGCAAGTAAAAACGGGAACCCTCCAAACAAGGACGAAAAGATTGAATGGAAGAAAGCAGGGATGACTCCAAAAATTTTCTCAAAGGAAGTCACGAGACCACTGCTAACAACTTTAAAAAAATGTGATAGGCCCTTTGTGGAGGATGCGTTAAAGATAGTACGAACCATTGCTCCGAAATGCAAAGGCAAATCAGTATTCAATAGAGCCTGAACTTCTGTACGTGTGTTAGCAACGTGAAGCACGAAAGTTTCACGGGCCGAGCTCAAGGCCACCTCTTTCTGGGACAAAAGAGCTCTTATTCTTGCCATGCCGCTGAATTCTGCTCCCAAGGTTGGTATTCTTGGCCAGATGGAAGAATCTCTATGTTCATGTGTGGGAGGGTAAAGCACATTTCTGCAGCAAATAACCCGCTCACTTACTGTAACTATGAAAGGGATACCTTTAATTAACCCACAACAGTCTTCATTATTGAGCATTAAATAACTTCCATTCTCTAATAATTTAAAAGTGGGGATGATAGCAGGAACAGGCGTGCCTTGTAAAACGCAAGCCATATTCGGCCTGTCCTTGTTGCATGAACCGTGTAACTGTATGTGTCGACACATTAAAGAATGATCTGGCGTCTCAGTACACTCCTCCCCAATCAGATAAACCTCCTGGTCATCCTTAAAACATCTGTACGTGTATGGGAGCGACCAGACTTCATGAAGGAAACCGCTACCCAAAGGTTCATAACGACCTATTGGCACATATTTCATACAAATTGAAAATTTATATAAAGCAAAAGGCAGTGTTATTAAACCATGGATAAGCCACGTTGCAGCAGAGGCTTCCGCCACGGAAAAAGGTAAAGATTCTAACCTCTCAATATGTAACATAGAAAAGGAAGCATCACGCATTGAAAGCAAGCGTTGTTTCTCAGTCAAATTAAAAGGTGCAAATAAAGAAGAAACGTTCATGTAACCCCAGGGGACTTTACCCATTTTCAGAGTTTGAAGGGTCCACGCAAACTGCATGATTGATCGTAATTGATTCTGACCATGGTATAACACAGATATTTCATCATGCACAATATCGACAACTGACGACACAATATTATCCAATGTGTAAATTCTAGAGGAAAGCACATTAATGCTATTGTCAACAACTGCAAGCACTTTCTCAAGATTAGCCTGATCAATAGCCCTAAGGCGTGTAGCAGCCTCAATCTGTGATAGCTTCCAAATTTCATTGTAAACCCCATATAACCACCTTTTCGACCTGCCACTAGCCGGGCCTTTAATGAAATCATTCAAATCCACTTCTGCATTCAATTTGGAAAGGTGATTCTTAACCGCAGGTAAAGTTGACACAACTTGCCCACGGAATACGAGGTGACAGTATGACCTAAGTCAAACCGGGGATCAGATCTAACAGTCTTAAAACCGTTAGATAAATTTAAAAATCTACTTTGACAAGAATCTGCACTACGGTGCCAAAGCAGCCAACCCTTAGGATTCATACTGGAAATGTTAAAGGAGGAATTGAGAAGCAGAGTCTGTAATTCTCTAATTGACAATTGAGTAAAATTACTCCAACCATCATATTCCTCCAACTCCGGGAAAGACGGGGTGTTTAACCTTTTAGACGTAGCCAATCCAAAGCATGTGGTCTGGGAAATTGTTTCATTTAAAAACAACATATGATTCGGGATGAGACATGCACGGTGCAAAGCCTCAGTGCCTTGTACCTGCCAGGCCCTTGAACCCCAAACCGATTTAAGGTCTATTGTTTCCTTCCATAGCTCATAGCCTCCAGTAACTAATTGATCTAGGAAGGCCTTCGAATACAACAATTTTGTATCGGTAAGTCTAACCTTGGACAGTGGCTGTTTGTGAAATTTAAAATAAAAGGACTCGGGATTGGACTGGTTAAAGTCAGTGAAATAAGTATACTTTTTAAGAAACGTTTCTGAACTCCCTTGTGTAGGTGCTGGGCAATGTTCCCACTGAGTAAAATTAACAGCATCCCTTCGGGATGATGTTTTGTGTAAAAAGTGATTGCCATAATGTTGGTAACAGAACAATTCACCATAATTAGCAGATTCTAAATATAAATCCTCAGCATCAAAGGCAGCATAGTATTTTAAATCAGAAAACAAACTTTCCACAGCATTAACATCCCAGTCATCAGAACGAATGTTCTGTTTCACCACATCCCCCATATTCACTCTAAGTACATTAGGAACATTGACGACTTCCGTGGGGCCATGAATCTGAAACCGAACTGCATCCCACACGATTCCATCAAGGACAGGCCATGCTGTGATGTTAACCAAAGTCAAGTCTCTTTTTAATCTGTGTGTTGAATGTGAAGAGGAAAGAGGGGCCAAAGTTCCATTTAAATGAGTAATGCATGTTCTTTCCTCGACATAATGTCCATTGATGATTCGAAAAAAATAAAACACAAAACCAATTGACATAAAAAGGTAAATCGAAACAAGGACTAGCCAAATGTAAGTCCAAGGCGGTATCAAAAAATGTTTTTTAAACATGCTTGCATAAACTGCAACACGAGAGGGTTCCTTTGAGGCAAGAGAAACAGAGTCAAAAGAAAATCTGGAGTCTGTGGCTAAACGTGCTTGCAGGTCAGGTATGGACAAATCAGTGGGATAGGCATAGTCAGTCTCATCAATGTTAGTTCCAGGTAAATTATTTAATAATGGACTGGAAAGAGCAGGTAATTCGATGGCCACTTCAGGTTCATTATTAGAAGCAGTAGGCATAACTGAATTTCTCACAATGGAAGGACAGGAAACAGCCGGTGTCATGCTAAGAAGAATCGGCCACTCTGTGTATCTTGACATTGTCAATTGAAATAAACCTGTTTTCCTTACGACCAGGAAGAGGTGGTAAAATGACTGTTCTTGTGCCCTTCACTCCAACGACGGGAACCGGAGCTCGATAGGAAGGACCAAATTCTTTCTTGTTATCGATCTTCTCCCGAACCAGTTCTCCAACTTGGGGTAGCCAGCCAACTACCGGGATCTGCAACGCATCATCCGACGTGGAGGGCAAATGTTCCTTTGCAAGACTGTCTCTGGTCTTTTGTAGATTCTGTAAAACATTGCAATGTTCATCTGCGTCAAAGGAAGTGGCGCGAACCATATAGTCTAGACCGTCAAGGTCAGGGACGTACATCTTGATTCCAAAGAGCATTTCGTATGGGGTCCGCCCACCCAGAGACCTTCTAGGGAGATTATTAAGAGCACGCTGCACGCCATAGAGGTGAGCCAGCCAGTTTCTGCCAGTGCCTATAACTCGGGCTGTCAAAGATTGCTTTAAATCACGGTTCATTCGTTCAACTACACTATTACCCTCAGGTCTGTAGGGTGACGAAAACTTGACTTGGACCCCCATCGAAGTCATGGCATCCTTATACGCCTTAGAGGCGAAAGCCGGACCCTGATCCGAATGGAAGGTACCACAGGCAAAAATCCCTATAAAGACACGCAAATCTCTAATGACAGTCCGTGAAGCAGCGCTGCGATGTGGCCAAACCCACACAAAGCGTGCGCATGAGTCAACTGCTACTAAGATGTATTTATACGCAGTATCAGATGAAAAAGGACCGCAGTGATCTAAATAAACACAACCTAGCGGTTTATTAGAAATGTACAACTGAGTCTGTGGCGGACGCGTAGCAGTCGAAGGTTTAATCTGCTGGCATATGTCACAAAGCAGGACATAATCACGCGTCTGTTTGTACAGTCCCCGCCACCAGAAACGTTGTTGTAATTGAGTTACAGTGGCTGAGACGCCCGCATGCGCAGACGCCACACCTTCATGCGCCGCTGTAATCAAGTCTGCTCTGCGATCCGAGTTGGGAATCAGCCGTTCCCCAACATCAGGAATTGTCACAAAAGGAACCTTTTCGGGACTTAAGTGGTATTTGTACTTCGAAGGGAATCCCGCAGGATGTTTACTTCCCTTCTCAGAGGCAGCAATCGCTGCCAAGATGTCGCTATCAATCTTGGTTTTTGACCTAGTAACCGCTGCAACTAAGTATGTAGATACTGCTGATTTCGCTGCTTCATCAGCAAGCGAGTTGCCAACAGCGTGAACTCCTACACGTTGATGACCGAGAGTATGAATCACATATACGAGAGGCAACATAGCCTTAAGCTCTGCCACTCGAACCCAGATCATTTTGTGTTTTATTGTGCTACCCTTGGAATCATGAAATTCATTTTGAATCCAAAAGAACAAGTTTTCATTGTAAGACTGGACACAGTAGTAAGAATCACTTACAATCAGAGTAGTAACACTTGGATCCGCGTACTCTAACGCTAGTAAGAGTGCACGAAGCTCTGCTAATTGTGCGGTGCAGTCACCCAGGGGCAACGTGTCCACTTCCCTGGAAATGAACTCATCATCCAACATAGCACCGACCACAATGGCGCATGCGGAAACGTAGGCATGTTTAGAGCCATGCGCAACCTGCGCCGACCCATCAGTGTAAATGATGCAATGGAAGTCCTCCAAAGGTCGCATAGCAAGAGGAGCAGGATGAATGAATTCGTACTGCAAGTACTCCTGCGACCGTAAGGAGGCGTCAAAAATAAACGTGACATCCGTGGATGTCAATGACGCAGCCCACTGAATCCACCGAGGGTGCAAAGCTTTTGAATTTGGAACACTGGCTTTCGTGACTGCCTCCAAATGAGGACAGGGTGTTACCACTAACATGCGTTTCCCCTGCGACAGCGCTCGTTCTTTAAGAATCGCCATCTGTACAGCAGTTAAAACTTTCTCCACAGTGGGAAACCGCAATTCAGCCGAAGTGTACAAGTGTGACTTGTAAGCAATAGGTACTGTGTCACCTTCATTAAAAGTCAGGTACGTGAAACCCACCGCCCCAGGAATTATTCTTATCACCAGGTTGGTTTGGTTATCACGAGTCAGTAAGTATTTAGAAGCGAGCAGATCGGCCTGCAAAGATTGCAAAATGGCCGAATGCTCAGGCAGCCAGCATGATTTTGAAAAAGTGGGTTGTATCAAAGCATACAAAGGCTTGATACGCTGGGCATATTCCGGGACATAAGTTCTGCCGAAATTCAAGAAGCCCAGTAAAGACTGTAATTTCTTCAGTGTTGTAGGAGCGCGCAACTGGGCGCATTTTTCCAGGAAGTGAGGAGCCAATCCTCGACCTTCATTGTTCAGCTCATAGCCGAGGAACAACACTGTGTGTTCTGCAATGTGCGATTTTGCAAAATTAAACTTGTAACCCATATCTGCAAAGTTACAAATTATTGAATTCACCCGACACAGATGCATCCAAATTTCGTCGTCTGTGAGATATATGTCATCCACATAAGAACATGCATCTGGATCGATACTCTCCAAAAGAGTGACTATCCTTGAGGTGAAGACGCCAGGACTATTTTTGTAGCCCATTGGAAGTCGCCGGAAGCTTTTTTGCACACCAGCGGACGTAAAACTTGTCCATTGGGAGCTGAAGCCATCCAGTCTGTGTGCATTAAAACCATTGGATATGTCAAGCGTTGTCTTGAAACGCTTACGCACTAGACTATCCACCAGCGCTGAGCCGTGAGTATTCTGTACTGCACAGTTACGGCAATGCGAGTTCAAATGCCGGTAATCCAATACCAAACGATATGATCCGTCAGGTTTGGTCACAGTAAAAAGGGGATTATTCATTGGTGACACACACGTTTCAATAACTCCCTGATATTCCAATTGTTCAAGGATTTCTGCGACGGCAGCTTTAGCTTCACGCCGTATGGGATATTGAGGCTGAGGCTGCGGCTCAGACCGCAAAGGAATTTCGTGGCAAGGGGACAATTTGTCCCAACCACATTGGTTGCGGTAGAGAGCCGGTGCAAGAGCCCGACCCCACTCTTCTGCAAAATGCTGCGCATGCTCAGTCGAGACAGTGTGCGCGAAACTGGGAAGGATTACCTCCTCCCCTCGCGGCGCTGCAAGCACAAAAGGTGGGGGCCAGTCAGCCTCGGAAAGCAAAATGTCGTACGTAGACGAAAGGTTCTCCCAAAATACCCCTCTGACAGTACGCTGTATGTCACCTTCAATTAACAGGACAATTTCAAAAAGTCTTTCAGGGGGAGCCAATCTCGTATCGGCTGTTTCTATGACAACAAACACTTCAGTCGCTGTCACCTTCAGTAGTGGACGGAGCGCCTCTCTGACTATGGTAATCTCCGCCGCGCTGTCCAGCAAGGTCAGAGCCCACGTCAGATTCCGAAGCCGCGTTCTCACTATCTGTGGCATATCTATGCGCTGTTAAGGCTGCGACTTTCTTTTTCGCAAACTGCGGACGCTTAGGCGTAGAATCCTCCTGCTTCACTGCGCCGTCCGTCTGGCGGGACTGACCACGTCCTTGTTGGCCACCACGTCCACGTCCACCCCCTCCTCCAGTGGTCTTCGGGACCGATGTTTCCTGAAAGGAACGAGGAGAGCGTTGATCAGAACCCTGAAATCGATCAGGTGATTTAATCATCGCGCGATCGCGCAAATCATAAACATTTTCTGTTGGCGCAGGTGCTTGTATTACAGGAAAAGAATCCTGAGTCTGTTTATTCTGCTTCCCCTGTGTCTGTTTCTTAGGCCAATTTTGTTTTTTGGACTTGGGCTGGACATCTGTCACTGCAGATTGTCCCTGAGGTTGTTTTTTCTCCTTTACTGGAAAATATTTCAGACCTCTACTTGTGCGGCCAATTGTCTTATAAGCGGCCACTACAATTTTTGCCAACTGACGGGGTTTGTCGGCATCGGGCAGAGCAGCCAAAGCATTCGACACCTGAAAGTTAACTGCATCTCCTTTAACATTGGAGAGAATGAGATCACATACAATCTCAAAAGAACCACACAGGCGCATACCCAATTCAACCGCTGCCTCTGGACCGTGATCATTCTGAACACGTCTAATGATGTCAGGCAGGGCAGTCATAGACGGGGTGCCGAAGCACCTTGTATAAACTGCCGCAAATGTTTTTCCCCAGCTTTCACAGTCAACAAGTTCAGGAGTTAAATCCTTCGGTAAAGTAATCGTCAACATTCTATGCTTATCAGCAGGAGTAGAATTCGGAAAAACCGCCTCCAGTTGATCAAACTTCTCTGCTAGCCAGAATGGGAAGTCATCGTTGTCAACTGGACGAGCACCAAAAACCGAATTAACCATCACTGGATTGAGACGCATTCCGCCTCGATCCATGGGAACGGCCGCACCCCCCTGGGGACCACCAGGCAGGTGGCGACCGATGTATTGCACTAATGCACGAATCACGGAAATGGAAACAACATGCAGCCTACGAATTTCCTGCAGGGTACAAGCGCCGTGATTCGGGTGCGGGGTAAAGCCACCCAACGCAGGCCAATTTGTACCTGGAATTGAGAGTGGACCTAACCTCGCAGCGGACAAAGAGTGGGGGAGGGCGCCATCAAACCAAACTCGATGCTGCCAATGATCAATAGGTATTTCCAATGCCCTGTACGGTGTATACTCAGCCGGGACATCCGAGGCGGTGTAGGAGTGGAACAAACCAGTATTAGCGTCCACAGCCGGAAACGTAACCCAAGAGTAAAACAACTCGTAAGGGAACGCCGGATCTGCACATACCACGAAAATCACAGCCATCCCATCTACCGGGACTTGGTACGTCTGAAGATGGTTGCGTACCGCTACGCGACTATGCTGCGCAATAGCCACCGCCGCCATGACAACACTGGAAACAAGAAAACACAAAGAATACTTTGTAGCACAACTGGGTAGTAATTCAAAGAAACCGTTTAAGAAAGAATCAAGCTTGAATAAGACCTATTTCAAAAATAGGTAGGTTTCACCGACACCCCGCTTTCCGGAAACGGAGGTGAAGGGGTTAAGGTACGAACGATAAACTACTCGAGTGTCATGATATAAGACCACCGAAACCGTTGGGCGCCATGTCGCAGGGTTTCTGTTCTCACACAGAACTGTGCACAGAGGAGTGGAACCTCGGCGAATTAGGGTGTCCCAAAACTCACCTTAGCAACCACCTCACCCCTTACCGAGCTAGCTACAGTGTCTCATTGGACGTATCAAACTCCCAATGTTTAGACAAACCAGAACATGAACTTATAGTACCTCAGGGTACGTGGAACTCATGAACACTCTTTCGTTATATTATCATTACAAACCAGAACATGGAGTAAAGAAGACACATGTGCATTTGAAATGTTTATTTACTAATGCCGTCTTCTCAGGCGCAGTATCTTAGATAATACAAGTATACTTGTTATCAGTAGCAAAATTATCAGCATAGTTACTAAGACATAAAAAGCGAATGGTGACAGCATGTTAACATGCTGTAATGAATAAGAGTTAACAACACTTATATCTCACCCTCCCTAACACATATATTATATTATTAGCTGTGGAAAAGTAAATTTTGCCATGTTCTGTGTCCCTACGCGTCATCCATCATATGTTATGTGTGCATGATTAATATGCATATGTTATTCCCCATGTTTGATTAAAGACGCAATTACAGTTGTGTCCACCTCTAGTATGTCAGTTTCCAGTTCTCGTGAATAATACGAGTATTAGGCCTATGTAAAGTTATGTTGCCACGTTTCTCAGTGTGCACGTTACTTCATTGAAAGTCCCCGTTTCTAGGCCTCGAAAGGGCCCGGACACCAGATTCAGCTCCTGTCTCCTGAAGCCCTCGCTGAGGAGCGATGCAGCCCCCACCTGTATCCTCGACCCTTCACTTACTTCCTGCCTCGCAGTGCCCGGTGCAGCCTGGCTCTGCCTCTGAGTCTGCCAAGACTATGTTATGAGTCCAGTTATCAGTTCAGCCCTCCTTCTCTGCATTCCTGAAGCTACTGAATCGCATCAATAGTTTCCGTCATTGTCTAGCCTTTAGGGCTCCATGTTAAGAGAAATACTGCATTTAATGGTCATTTAATATTCTTCATCACGCACTACATGTAGAATAATGCATGCTCCAGTCTTAGAGTCTGTTAGCCTTTCCCCTCTTGACTTCTAGTTTATATCAACATGTTCCCTAAACATCAGATACTAGATAGGGTTTAGGTACATGTCGCTCCGACCCTCCAGACTTTAGTCTCTGCTTCTAGCACAGAGTTCATAGCCCCCAGCTTCTCCTAGTAATACGTCATTGCCAGTTTGCGTGCACCATTAGGTTAGAGGTCCCGGCTCCTTAGGTAGCCCCCTCCATGGTTTCCGCCCCATTCATGACATATTCTGTTACGTTTGCATCACATGTCTATGTATACGCCCTGTTACACCCAGTTACACCTACTTTCACCCTTATCTTTCGCGACTGCTACGCGTCACGCCTTTTGCTCCACCCACTGCTACGCCTATTGCAATGTAATGCTATGTGTTTGCGCTATGTATATATGCTCAACTACTGTTATTAAAAAGTCACTCCTTACTCCTTCCCTTGTCCAGATCCTGGCAGCGCTGCCAGGCTTGCCATCCTATTTCTGTGCAGGTTGTCCTGTCCTGTCCTTATGCTGTATTAAACCTGCAAGAAACTCCTACTACCTCGAATCTTGACTCTTATTTTATTGAGCTATCTGTTATTCATTTATGCATTGAAAAATAGGGTATTATTTATTTATTTACCACATAATGGCGCCCGAACAGGGACTTGCCCTTTCCCCACGCGTCGGTGAAGCCACGCCGACCCCCTGACCCTCTGCAGTCGTGACGGAACTCTTCTGCGCAGTGGCAGATATTTCTGCTCAAGTATCCCTCAGGCCCACGGAGGAGACGGAGGAGGCGGTCCAGCATCCAGACGAGACGGTGGAGGAACGCGGCGAGTCCCGACCAGAGCCCAAGCCAAGAGTCCAAGGTCCGAGGTATCCGGAGGTCCACCCGTAACTGAAGTCCGAAGTCCGAAGTTCGTCGTCCGTCATCGTAGCAGTCCAGTCCAGTCCGAGGCCTTCCGTTCTTGCTGCCCGGTGAGTACCGTTACTGGGGTGGTATCTAGACAGGGTCAATTTAATCGACTCTGGTCTGTGGGTTGGTGGTACACAGTCCCACAAACGAAGTGTCCATTTCGGTGGATGCGGGTCCTGACGTGTCTCTTTATGAGACCGGTACGTTTCGTACTGTTCCAGCAGTGCATCTAGTTTCTGTTCTAGTCAGTTCTGTTCTCGAGAAAATTCATGTGTTCTGTTCTCAGTATTCCAGGTAGTATTCTGTTCGAACTGTTATTTTAAATGTTTTTCATGTATTTTAATGTCGTGGTATGAATGGGGAATAAGTATCGTGTTTATTGTGTATTGTATTGTGTCCAGATTATAGTTCAGTCATGCCGCTCTTTTCGAAGTTACGTCAGTTAAAAACCAGAAAAGGTCTGCTGGAAGCAGCAGTTCCTGTCCCGCCTAGGGACAGTCCAGGTCACTTTATGTATCAGAAGCATGGCATAAGCGCCATATTATATCTAGATTTATGGGTAGAGTATACCAAGGAGCTAGAAGAAAAGTATAGATGGCCCGTATCAGGTACATGGGATGCCGAGTGCATCATGAGAGTAGAAGAGGCATTATGGAAAAAGAAAGCCAGACAGTCACAGAAAGATGCAATCGAGTTATGGCGCAAAGAATCTCATAAAAGAACCGAAAAAGAAATCAGAAAGTTAGAATTAAGTAGAGAATCCCAAGAGCGAGCCCAAGAAAAAGAACTAATCGAGATAGGTGAACAAGTCAAAACTGAACAGAGAGACAGACAGAGGAATGCCCTTATTAAGGGTATGTACCCTCTTCTTGCCGAGGGCTTGCCAAAAGCAACCCCGGAGGCATCCAGTAATTTTCCGCCACCATTAGTTCCGATCAAGCTACGTCACAAACCGACCGCAGCTGATATTTTTATTTCGTCCTACCTGGACGACACAGTCCCTGAATATGCAAATCCTGTTCGCGCTCCGCCAGTCCCAGTAAATCAGGCACACCCCGCTCCTCCAGATACCGGGGCACCCCTTGCAGTACCTGCTACGGTACCCCCGGTCCAGCCAACATTTCCCCCTCTGCCACGAAGAATATCAGTCGACGATTCTAGTTTAGGGGCCGCAGGAGGAGGTCCTCCTCAAACCCCGCCGCCACGCAAGCGTTTATCAGCACTCGAATTACATGCTCAAGCATCACAGCGTACTCCCAAAAGTAACAAGTCTGTTGCAGAAATCAGGCAAGCCCTTGGCGAATGTGCCTATGACCCAGTCCCAGGCGAGAATAATATGGTTTTATATTCAGTACGCGTAAGGAGGGTGACCGAGTATCTAGTCACCCTACCAAACATGAAAGAAGATCTAGACAGAATATATCGTTTCATCCGTACAGGGGATGATCCAGAAAGTATTAGTGATGCCATGTCTCAAAGGAAAGCCGAGATCCAGCGTATGATATTAAAGTTTTTAATTAACTGTCTAATAAGAGAACAAGATTACCCGTCTAAAGATCAGGCAGAAATGAAAATCCTGACAAAGTGGAGTGATAATATAGCCGAGGGTAAACATAATACCATCAGTGCTACGGAGAGTATGTACAAGAGAATCCGTAGAGAAATAATAAAGATACACGAACAACGTAAAGCAGCACAAGTAAGCGAGAAAGAAAGTAACTCTGATCCTGAAGAGGAAGATGACGAGAATCCCGCCAGAATAGAGTATGTAGGAAAATCCAGATTTCCAGATCGCCATTTACGCCTAGAACACAAGTCAATTTCCCATCATTCAGCACCAGAACAAGGTGTCCCCTTCGAAGCTTCAATTCTGTGTCCAGCAAGTGGTATACTTAGGACACTTACTGTCCAAGAGGGGTAGGCAGTTGACACCAGACCGTATCCAGTTGATAGCGAGTCTTCCACAGCCCAAGACCCAGAAGGAGGTACGTGCCTTTATCGGCCTTACTTCTTATTGTAGACAATGGATTCCTCAGTATGCATTTCTAGCCAAGCCACTGATACAGTTAACGACACAGGAGGCAGCCGCACCGACTGTTCTCCCTTGGACATCTGAACATACACTTAGTTTCAACGAGTTAAAGAAAGCTTTATGCCAAGCTCCAGTTCTAGCCACACCGAACTACAGTAAGCCTTTTACACTTTTCGTCACAGAACGTGAAGGTACAGCATTATCTGTTCTCACGCAAGATCAAGCAGGACAATACAAGCCTTGTGCTTATTTTTCGAGCACATTAGATCCAGTCGCCCAGGCGTTGCCTGCGTGCCTCAAGTCAGTTGCAGCCACAGCACTAGCTATTAGGCAAAGTGATTCCATAGTTTTAGGACACTCCCTGACAGCACAGGTTCCACATTCCGTAGAAGTTCTTCTAAATCGAACACAAACTCAGCACTTGACAATTGCACGTTTAACAGGTTATGAATTGACACTGTTCCAGCCACACATAGAAATCAGACGCTGCAACATTCTGAACCCTGCTACACTGTTACCATCCGCTAATTCAAATCCTGACACACATGACTGTGTGGAAGTAGTTAACATTACGACAAAGCCAAGACAAGATCTGACAGATATTCCATTACCAGACCCTGACCTGACACTTTATGTGGATGGTTCATGCATGAGAACCAGTACAGGAGATCTAGTCGCTGCGTATGCAGTGACTACTGACACTGAAGTTATTGAGACACACCGTATTGACACTCTGTCCGCTCAAGCAGCAGAGCTAGTTGCTCTGACACAAGCCTGCATACACGCCAAGAACCTGAAAGTTAATATTTACACAGATTCACGCTACGCATTTGGAGTCGTACACGACTTTGGAGTGCTCTGGCAGGAGAGAGGTTTCATGACTTCTCATGGAACCAAGATTCAGCATGGTCTCCTTATTCAAGCTCTGTTAGATGCAATACATTTACCGACATCCATTGCCATCATGAAGTGCAAGGCACATACGAAAGTCACTGACATTATTTCCCAGGGTAACGATCCAGCAGATCGCACAGCCAAGCTTACAGCTCAGACTCCAGACATTCCAGTTAACATAATACACACTCCAGATCCGACTACATGTATGACAGTTAAGGACCCCACTCAAGATGTCATAGATATCCAGTTACATGCTACTCCCGATGAAATCAAGAAATGGTCCGAACAAGGAGGGGTCCAGACAGATCAAGGATGGTTAACGAAGGGTAGAGCCACATGGTTTCTCCCCGACTCTATGGTTCAAGTCATTATCAATACCGCACATAGTCCAGCACATTTAGGAGAAAAAGCAATGTTAGACAGTATCCAGAACATATGGTTCAACAAGCATTTACGAGCTGCAGCCAAGCAGAAAGTCCGTACCTGTATGATATGTTGTCAGTTCAATCCAGGTAAAAGTGTCCCGGTGGAACAAGGTGGTTTCCAGCCTCCTGACCACCCTTTTGAAGTCCTCCAGATGGATTATATTCAGATGGAGCGATGTCGAGGTTTCAAGTATGTCCTTGTAGTTGTATGCGCTTTGTCCAGGTGGACAGAGGCATATCCAGTCCCAGATTACACAGCCGCGACCACTGCCAAGCAGCTGGTTCGTGAATTCTTCCCTCGTTATGGACTCCCTAGGGTCGTATATTCTGATAACGGCCAGCCATTCTCCTCAGAGTTAATGAAGCACGTTTCCCTTTTGTTAGGGTACCAGTGGAAGTTCCATTGTGTACGCCATCCTGAAGCAGCTGGTCTCGTTGAGAGACATAATCAGACCCTGAAAATCCGCATCGCCAAAGTTTGTAAAGAAAAAGGTGTGGACTGGCTAGTAGCTCTGCCAGTCGCTCTGTTTTACATGCGCATGGTCGCACATTCCAGATCAGGTCTGTCCCCGTATGAGGTCGTATTCGGCCGCCCCCCTAACATGTGGGGTACACCTAGACCCCGAAGTATTACCGATGTTTCAAGTAATATGCTGACAGATTACCTAGCTTCCTTGATGTCTGCCCTCAACTCATGTCGTTCACAGGTTGCCGCCGCATTTCCAGACAATACCGAGGTGGCACCGCATGAAATCGTTCCAGGATCCATGGTGATGGTGAGGAATTTTGACAGATCAAGTCCGCTGGAGCCTCGCTGGAAGGAGCCCCGACAAGTCCTCCTCACCACCCGTACAGCCGTGAAGTTAGAAGGTCGCAAAGGCTGGGTGCACCTTTCTCATATAAAACTGTTTAATGGACTGAAACCCGTCTTTAAGGACATTTCCCAGGATTTGAAGGATTGCCAAAGCATTGTTCTCAAGGACTGTCCCGCAAAAGACATTGCTACTACACCCCCCCTGTTAGAGAAAACTCCGCAACAGGAGTATAAACAGAAACTCCGGTCTAGTAAAATAAGTCAGTCAGTTTGATTGTCTAAGTCCTCCCCTAGGTGAAACGGTTAGACTGTTTCTGACATGTATAAAATAGACCCCCATAGTGAGAGAGTCAGTCAAAACTCGATCCGATGTATCGTTTTTCTAAGTTTCATATTATTTCTCAGCATTATGATTTCCTGCACCAGTTATGCATTCTACCTGTATCTTCCAGTTCCTCATGTAAATATGACTTCTAATGCTACTATAGAGCACATGTTTAGTGATCTGCCTCCTCATGAACTCTCTTACTGCCTCGCTATGCGTGATAATACTTTTATCCGTATGTTACATTACTCACACCAGACCAGCAATGCCACTAATTGTTGGGTGTGTGGTCGACTCCCCCCTTTCCAGACACCGAAGGGAGTTCTGCCACTCTTTCCTTATCCCTTTTCACATAATGGTTCGTGTGGAGCATGGTCCACGTTAACGTCATCCTCAACAGATATGTCTTTTCTTAACAGTACATGTTTCCCAGACAAGCAAGGTCTCCCTCACCGAACAGGTTCAGATCTAGAAAATGAAGTTTATAATTTAGGTAATTATTCTTCGAATTTCATGGTCCTGAATGTTCAGTCTGATACCACTCCAGACTTACCCGCAATTTCAGTACTACCAGTCAAAGGCGAATTATGTGTCCGTAATTATGGTTCTGTACATGTAGGACATAGTGATTGTACTACTATTGTCAAGTATAGTGACAGTGGGAAATCTATTTTCAAAGCTTCACGTCATTCCTATTTTATTTGTGGTCAAACTGCATATGTCCGTCTGCCCCTCGATTGGGAGGGAACCTGTTACATAGCCTTCCTACTGCCACCTGTTTTCCTAGCCCCATCTGATTATCACAGAAACACACATCTAGTACACATTAGACATAGAAGGGAGTCCCCAATTGTCGATTATACTGAAACTGCTCTAGAACAGTATACAGATTTCAATAAAGGTTTCTTCTTCTTTATAGGACCTGTCCAGAATAGTAAGTTAATCCGCAGATTAACCAGAACCCTTGAAGCTGTAGTAAATGAGACTGCCTCTGCTCTAGGTAACTTAACCGAAGAGCAATCTGCTATGAGATTTGTTGTTTTGCAAAATCGTCTCGTCCTTGACGTCATACTGGCCGATAGGGGCGGGGCCTGTAGAGTCATCGGATCTAGTTGCTGCATTTTCATTCCAAATAACGCGCCGTCTGTTTATTCAGCTATAACCAGACTTCATAAAATTGCCCATCTGATACACCAAAATCCAGGCACCTGGACATGGTCCGGTTGGTTCTGGAGTATAATTTCCGCCTGGGGATGGAAAGTCTTGTCCTTTCTAGGTATAGCAGTAGCGATCATATTCAGTTGCTGCCTCTGTATACAATGTGGCCCTGCGATTTGCGGCATGTGTGCTACATCCTGTATTCCTAGTATAACTCCTAGTCCCAAGTCCCGTTCTAAATCCCGTTCCAAGAGAATTCGAGATGAGCAAATGATACTGTATGAAATGATAGATGGTATCATGAATATTGATGTTTCCTGATGGAAACGTAGTGACAAGGAGGGAATGTGGAAAAGTAAATTTTGCCATGTTCTGTGTCCCTACGCGTCATCCATCATATGTTATGTGTGCATGATTAATATGCATATGTTATTCCCCATGTTTGATTAAAGACGCAATTACAGTTGTGTCCACCTCTAGTATGTCAGTTTCCAGTTCTCGTGAATAATACGAGTATTAGGCCTATGTAAAGTTATGTTGCCACGTTTCTCAGTGTGCACGTTACTTCATTGAAAGTCCCCGTTTCTAGGCCTCGAAAGGGCCCGGACACCAGATTCAGCTCCTGTCTCCTGAAGCCCTCGCTGAGGAGCGATGCAGCCCCCACCTGTATCCTCGACCCTTCACTTACTTCCTGCCTCGCAGTGCCCGGTGCAGCCTGGCTCTGCCTCTGAGTCTGCCAAGACTATGTTATGAGTCCAGTTATCAGTTCAGCCCTCCTTCTCTGCATTCCTGAAGCTACTGAATCGCATCAATAGTTTCCGTCATTGTCTAGCCTTTAGGGCTCCATGTTAAGAGAAATACTGCATTTAATGGTCATTTAATATTCTTCATCACGCACTACATGTAGAATAATGCATGCTCCAGTCTTAGAGTCTGTTAGCCTTTCCCCTCTTGACTTCTAGTTTATATCAACATGTTCCCTAAACATCAGATACTAGATAGGGTTTAGGTACATGTCGCTCCGACCCTCCAGACTTTAGTCTCTGCTTCTAGCACAGAGTTCATAGCCCCCAGCTTCTCCTAGTAATACGTCATTGCCAGTTTGCGTGCACCATTAGGTTAGAGGTCCCGGCTCCTTAGGTAGCCCCCTCCATGGTTTCCGCCCCATTCATGACATATTCTGTTACGTTTGCATCACATGTCTATGTATACGCCCTGTTACACCCAGTTACACCTACTTTCACCCTTATCTTTCGCGACTGCTACGCGTCACGCCTTTTGCTCCGCCCACTGCTACGCCTATTGCAATGTAATGCTATGTGTTTGCGCTATGTATATATGCTCAACTACTGTTATTAAAAAGTCACTCCTTACTCCTTCCCTTGTCCAGATCCTGGCAGCGCTGCCAGGCTTGCCATCCTATTTCTGTGCAGGTTGTCCTGTCCTGTCCTTATGCTGTATTAAACCTGCAAGAAACTCCTACTACCTCGAATCTTGACTCTTATTTTATTGAGCTATCTGTTATTCATTTATGCATTGAAAAATAGGGTATTATTTATTTATTTACCACATAGCTAAGAAGGTCTCTTTGGGTTGTTTTAGGGCGGGCCCATACCTTAGTGTCCTAGCATGAAGGAATCACATCAGCATACACCAGCTCTCTCTGCATGTGCACCGCATCAAGTGTGTTATATGTGTTTCGTGCAAAGCAATATCAATCCCGCCTGAAGCCAGAGTTGGCAAAGGCTGCACTTATGTTATGACTATGAAGGCGTGGAGATCAGACCTCATAACAATTCCATATCGTGTTGTTCCTGAAACTTCAGCACTCTTCGTGCAGACATAGTTTATTAAGCAAAGCTGATATCAGAGCAATAACATATTATTCTCACATACACCACGGCAAACTACTAGGTTGAAAGCTAAGTCAACAATTAAGTGTCGTGTGCAGAAGTTGCAAGAAAGAAAAATGGCGTTTAAACCTCAAATGTACCTATGCTAACTTAACACGATATAAGGATATACAGGAGCTATATGACACCCTCATTGCTAGGCAGCAACACACGCCGACTCAGCCGCAGCGCTTGCTGAGGTAGAGGGAGGATCATCAGCGATTTTTTCTCAATGGGGCTCTTGGGTCCACAGCGCCCTCAGGGTTAACGGGCTGGCAGAGGTGATTGGGTGCAACACAGTGCTTTCCTCTCCACAGCCCTCTCTGATCACAGCACCGCGCGGGGTATTTGGGGCTGGCAGCAGTGAAGTCCACGCATGCAGCGCTTCAGTCCTTTATTAGCGCTACACAAATCGCTTCGGTCCCGGGCGGCAGCGGTGAAGTCCACATATGTAGCGTTTCGATTATTTATCAGCCCTCACACCGCGCATAGGTCGCGGGCGGTGGTGGTGATTGCAGGGGGGGCAATGCCTTTGGTAACAGTTAAAGTCCTGAGTTGGGCCCAGCCTCACGCACACCGCGTGGGGGGCGATTTTGATCACCAAGTCCTCCTTAAGCAAAGCAGGCCTTTAAGTGAGGCACAGTTCCAGGCGCTCAATGTTGCAGAAGCACTTTTTGACGAAAAGTTGTTTCAGTATCACAGGGGCCGTTTTAAAAGCACTGTAATCCCAGCGAGGCAGTTCTAGTGATTTTGTGCTGTCCTTGTAAACCCCCCAGCAGTAAGGGGGGCAGTCAGAGAATGGTGGAGACACTCTGGTGATGTTATTCCCAGTTCTCCCTAGCAGAGCAGGATCGGCAGGCAGTAGGGCAGCTCAGCAAGTAGTGGCAGCAGTTCTTGGGAGAAGTCAGCCTCCTCACAAGTGGCAATCCTCCTGGAGCAGCAGTCCTCACTCCAGCACAGATTCCTCTAGGTCCAGTAGTGTAACAAAGATGTGAGGCTAGGACCCTCCCTTATATACCCTACAGTTTAGTTATTAGAAGGGGGCAGAAGTCTCTGTAAGGGTCTGGGGGCAGGGGCTTCTGGAAGAGTCCAGGGAGTTCTGGGATGTCCCCTGCCTTCCCTGACCTGGCTATCACTGTGACGAAAGGCAGGGGCATTAAGGCTACAGTGGGTAGCCATTCACAGCACAGGCAGCTCTCAGTGTGTAGATGGGAGGGGGTAGTCTGCAGTGCTCAGACTAAGTGTAGGCAGGAAGATGTCCACTTTCTAAGTGGGAATCTCTAAAGTAGTAGTGCCCAAACCCCATATATCATTAAAAAGGTTTCCCTGTCCTGATTCCAACAAGCCCAAACATGACATACTTATTAGGTCCCAGTCAGAAATGATCCCATAAGGGGTGTCCCCAATGTTAACCTATAGAGGGTTAGGCCTCACTGCAGTAGCAGGGGCCTGTGGCAGGTATGCCAATGTCACAATGTTTTAGTAGAGAGAGCACATGCACCTCAGCACTGTTTAGCAGTGGTGAGGTGCCCAGAGTCCTGAGTCCAACAAAATTGTAAGGTAAAAAATGAGAGGCAAAAGGGCAAAAATGTAGGGGAAGACCACCCTAAGGCTCACAGGTCCAACAGTTGTTTTTCCATGGGGCATTGCGGCAAAGGGTTTAAACAGTGAAATAGTAATCTACCATTCACAAAACACATATGTTTATTATTCTAAGGCAAGTACTACAGCTTTAGCAAAATACCATTTAAGCTCACCCAGAATTGAGTGAAAGTAAACTCAGACATACATAAGAGCATGGGAAATGTAAAACAATTATGTATGCCTGGATTTGCTTTCACTAGATTCTCTGACATTTGAACAACCCAAATTAAGTGCTACTGGTGGAGTGAGTATTTCATCGGGAAGGGCTACATCTACCCCTTTCCCTTTTGCCAGTGGACCAGAACACTGATCCAAACACCATAGTAATCTTCACATCAAGGACACTCTATTCTTAGTTTCATGCTATAATGTGTGGTACTAGATCCCGTGTTGGAATGCAAACTGAAATCGTCCAAGGAAAAACTAGTTCCACACTGCTGTAGGCTGAAACCATAATGGGCTGACGCAGACTTTTCTGATTGAAACGTGGTGGTCCATCAACATTTGAAGGCGCCGACAAATCTGCAGGCCACTGGGAAAATGCCAGAGTGGCATAATGATCATCCGATCCCTGCCCTGGCAGAGATGAGGGACCAAACTGAGACCTATTTAAATCCACCCACTCAAGGCTTACTATCCCCTGCAAGGTTTGCAGCTTCACATTAGGAAAACAGAGACAAGCTAACAACATTCCTACATTAGAGAATATATCAATTCTCACTCCGCATTTATTAAAAATTCATAAACATGACATAAAAAATTTCACAATCATTCTTGCATATTCTTTACAATATGTACGTCACTGAATAACTAAGACATGGAAGTTCCTAACAATAACTCTTAAATGTGTCATGGTTGACCACTCCCCAGGCACCAACAGCATCGACTATTCCAATTGACTGGGGGCTGTGATCCCCCCACAATAAGCTGCACCTCACAGAGCGAACTCACCTGCCCCTTTAAGATACAATGTGGACTGCAATGAACTTTGAACCCCCAAACACAACCATGCCTGAGCCAACCTGTTAGACCTGGTACCATTGAAGTGAGTCTCCCTACAATTTTCACTGATTGCCTTCTCTGTTTTTGATATGTTTTGCTGGTTGAGATGCTTTGGGCACAGTGTAACTGCTATTCAGTGACACAGTGCAAGGGCTCTCTATGTTAAATTGATGTATTGATTATTGACTGCTTGATTGGATTATTTGATTTACTTGACAGACCCTAGTACCCTGCACCATGTGTGCCCAGGGCCTGTAAATCAAATGCTGCTGGTGGGCTTCCAGCACTGATTGTGCTGCCCACAGAAGCAGCTTGTAAAGTGTGTCTCAGGCCTGCCATTGAGGAGCCTGTGTACACTGTCGACTTGGCAAGTGCACCCACTTGTCAGTCCCCAAATCTTCCCTTGTCTACATTTTAGTCACCCCTAAGGTAAGCCCCAGGGCAGGGTGCATTGTATGTAAAAGGTATGTCATGCCCTGATGTGTGTGGCATGATCTGATAGTGAATTACAGCCTATTTCGTTTTTCACTATTGCAAGGCTACCTGTCCCCGTAGGCCAGAATGGGCAGTTTGATTATAACATCTTATAATCCTAACTGACCCAGGGAACATGGTAGACATTCGCATTTAGCATGCCTGAAATCAGAACGATAACATACATCTTTTAGTGAAGTTGGTTTTAACATTCTGTGTTTGAAAATACCACTTTTAGAAAGTAGGTATTTTCTTGCCTAACCATCCAGCGTGCCTCTGCTAGCTTGTGTATTGTATGTCTGGTTTGTGAGTGACAGGGGCTGGGGTGGCTCCAGGAGACAGGGTGAGTCAGCACATGGCTGAATAGACCTATCTGCATGTAGATGGGTGGGAGGAGTAGCACCTGGTTCTGATTAGGGCTGTGCCTGCCTTCCACAATGCTGACTCCACCTCCTGTGGTGTGTCTGAAGACCCTGGCCCATCCTGCCAAAGGAAGGAGTCCTGTAAACAAAGTGCTCCACGACTGCACATACCTGGTTTGGACTAGGTACAGGTCCCTCTGCCTTCAGAGGACAAAAAATTTTGCAGTATAAATATGGGGACCCAGACCCCAAGACTTTAGATCCCTTCTGGAACAACAAGACAAACCTCTGCTAAGGAGAAGAACTAAGGAAGCTGTAGGAGCTGTATTGCTGGGTTGGCCTACAGTGGTTTATTCAGTGCCAAGGGGAGGCGAAGGAACTTTCAAAGAACATTCATCATCTTGAAGAATATTACTCCAAGGGCTTGATTTGAGCTTGCCTCCTGACCGAAGTGTCAGGGATATCAGACTTCACCCCTTCTGTTTGCCTGCATCTGGAACTTGCTGTTCTAGCTGCTGCAGAAGGAGTTCTGCAACACCGACGCAGGCGAGCGACGCCGTCATCTGCATTGAAACTGTGAGCGCTGCTCCGACTTTCAACGTAGACCCGATGCCTGCCGCCGTGCCACATCGACACCAGCAAGCGGCATCGTAAGCCTGCCATAGCTGTGAGTGCTGCTCTGATTTGCGACGTAGGCCCGATGCCTGCTGCTGTGCCGACATCATCGTGGAGCCGTTCGTCGACGTGGGTAGTCAAGATTCCATCGAAACCGTGACATCGTACGGAACTGTGATTTCTGCCCCATTGTGATGTCACCTCCTCTCGGGTCAGGAACCAACACCTCCCCTGCCTTCGCAAGCATCCAGGACACCGATGCGTCATCTCCCCCACAGCTAAGAAACCGGCGCCGCAACACGCCAACGACGCCGCACCACCCCGACGCTGTGAGCTGACTTTGTTTTGGCTTTTCCAAGGTACTGTTCTCGGTGGGTCTTTTAACTCCGGGCCCGACGCCGCGCACCTCGCAGTCGGCGCCGTACTTTTGGATTTCTTTGACCTTGACGTTGTGATAACTCCCGTTGACTTTATTTGTTGCTAAGGACTGCTTTTGAGGGAATAACCTATTTTTGAACTACTTCTACCATCTTGAAGAATATTGATTACAATAGTGTGGAATTTTGTCGTTTATGGTCTTGTGATAAAACTATATAAAGAATACTTATTTTTTAAAATCTGTGTTGTGTCCATCTGTAGTGTTTTTCACTGTATTACTGTATGTGTTCACAAAAGCTTAACACACTGCCTCTGAGATAAGCCTGTGTGCTCGTGCCATGCTACCAAGGGGGTGAGCAGGGGTTATCCAGCAGTGTAATCCCCTTTCCCTGACTTAGAAGCAAGGGTCCCTATTTGGTCAAGGTGTATACCATTGTCAACTAGAGACTCCCAGTTCTAACACAACGCAGAGAAGGTATCCCCTCTGGTACCCAATGAGAGATAAGCCTGGGCAACCGGACCATACATTGGTCCCTGGCACAGCCACTATCTCCTGACATCCCCAGGGCCATCTAATGGAGTACTGTGTGATGCTATGGGCAATTGCCAATTCCAGCACTGATCTGAAGTGAGACCTGCTCTTCCACCAGCTGTTTTTTCACAAATCTTCCCTAGTGGAGCCTCATATCTATCTCTCTCTCTCCTCTCTCTCTCTCTCTCTCTCTCTCTCTCTCTCTTTTTCCTCATACCTGTCAGGGCAGGCAAAATCCTATTAGTAATTTCAGCACCCAATCATGACTTGTAAATGATGCACATCCACACTTTTATCGGGGTGTTGTTAACCATCATATGTCTTGAGATGGGTTGCTGTAGGTTTCACCTCCAGTGATGCAAAGAACGTTTTCTAAAGCACCATCTCTTCCCCTTTAGCTGCCATGTTGTCAACCCGCACCTCAATGTTACCCTTTTGAATCCCTAGAGTCACATTTGCTGTGATAAAAAGCAACATTTGCACGGACTGATTGGTGCAGAAATGACATTTTGTACTAAGTGGTTCCTGCACTTATCACATTCAGGATTGATGATAGTGTCTTGCTCCAAGGCAGATTTGGCAGGACCCTTACAAAATTGTTCAGCATGGGTGCATAATAATGTGATCTGTGGCCGTATCATGAATGCAAAAACATGTTAATTCGCCTGTGTTTGCACAGGTGCATTTGCATTTATGTGATTAAAGCACGTAATCACATTCAATAATTGTGATTCGTGTAGATGTTCATAGTATATGTTGCATCTGATGTGCACAATGTATAATGTTTTTCCTAACGCAGCTGATAATGTGCGAATGAAGGTGTGCAAACTCATTTTTGTACAGGCACAGGTAGTTCATGCATAATCTCTTGGCCCTATAATATGGAAGCATATAACCAGTATAGCCTTAGGTCATTCGTTCTGAGTAACAGACCATATAGCCCTTATCTAAATTACAATATCCGCAGTAACTCTGTGGATCAGGACTCAGAGCATTTCATATAGCGAAGTGGACTGCTGAAAGCAAATTCCACAAGTTATTTCACCAAATCCCATATTCAGGAGCCTTTCTTCCCCCCCTGCAGATTTACTGAAGGTTCTGATATCGATGATTTGGTGGGGGCGGGTGTTAGGAGAAGAAAAGGCCCAACATATAATGGACCCCTTATTGTTACAAATTATTTTCATCTTTTACTGTACATTTGCTTATATATTCATGCTACCAAATATTTTTATCTGTGACACCTCTTCTCCTCCACAGATAACAGTTTTTAAATTTCAGATCACATCATCTTTAGGGAGAAGGACGAAATGAAAAGCTATGGCTATTAGAATCTGATTTAATGCTATAGATTACACTGGAACGCAAATTGTACTCAAAAGCGTTTCACGAGTTATAAAAAAACAACTATCATCCATCCAAACAAAATAATATAAAATATTTTCCCAGATTGAAACTGGATAAATGTACTGTTTCACTAAAAGGAATTTATGATCATATCACACATCAACCGCTGCAATAAACTAGAAGAAGTAAGTTGGTTTCATAGAGATAGA